>NC_092250.1:397393-407393 GCF_036320965.1 Panulirus ornatus | reverse complement strand
GCCGCCGCCACGGCCTGGCTCGCTGGTGGTGGGTGGGTGGTGGGTTAGGGTAGTTTAAGGGTGGGGTGGGCTGGGTGGGTGGGTTAGGATCGTAATTCGGTAGGCCTACGGAGTGGGAGGAGGAGGAGGAGGAGGTTGTCAGGAGGGAGGAGGAGGAGGAGGAAGGAAGGTCCGCGGTTCTGCTGCCTGTGGTCCGTCGAGACGGCGTTGGCGGCCTAAGTCGCACGGACCTTGAAAACACCAGGGGAGGGAGGGAGGAGGAGGAGGAGGAGGAGAGGAGCCGCGTCCCCGTCCCCGCGTAGACGTCTTCGCCGCCGCCGCCCCGACCCCAGTGACGTCACCACACACACACACACACACACACACACACACACACACACACACACTATCCCCGAGACCTGAAATAAATTGGCGGATTTAGTATGTGTCGGGATGGGGGGGAGGGGGTGTGTACACAGGGGAGGACTGTTTAGGGGGGGGGAGAGGGGAAGAAGAAGAAGAAGAAGAGGAAGAGGAGGAGGAGGAGGTGGGTGATTAAGGGGAAGACATGTATCTTTATTGTGTTAAATGAAACAGAAAATGGCCGAGGGCGTTCAATTATTTTTCGCTTGAATGTATAAATATATATATATATATATATATATATATATATATATATATATATATATATATATATATAAATCATATTTATGGTTTAAGAAAAGGTCATAACACGTTTGACTCCCACTAGTTAAATACAAATACCATTGCTATAATATATATATATATATATATATATATATATATATATATATATATATATATATATATATATATATATATACATTACCGTGAGAGGTTAGTGAGATGTCTTTTGCGATACTTGATAATGGATTTAGATGTGTTGGGGGGGGAGGGGGGGGATGGGGTGGAGGAGGGAGGGAGGGTGTGGTGTGGTGTGGTGGTGGGTGTTGTGGGAGGGGGGGAGGGGGAGGGGGGTGTATATTTGTGTAGTGGTCCCTGCAGTGTCTGCTGTAGCCATTTGAACGCCCTCTGGGCCTCCCCCCCCCCCTTTTGCTCTACCCTATACACACACACACACACACACCTCTCTCTCTCTCTCTCTCTCTCTCTCTCTCTCTCTCTCTCTCTCTCTCTCTCTCTCTCTCTCGTATCGTCGGTGTGTGTGTGTGTGTGTGTCTGTGTTGTTGATTGGTCCAGGGTCTGACTGGCCCCACTTCGTACGTTGATTGGTTGGCGTTGGTCGTTGTCTACCACTGATTGGCTAGTCAGGTGCTCCACTTCGTGAGTTGATTCGCTGGCGTTGGTCGTCGTCTACCACTGATTGGCTAATCAGGTACCCCACTTCGTGAGTTGATTGGCTGGCGTTGGTCGTTGTCTACCACTGATTGGCTAGTCAGGTGCTCCACTTCGTGAGTTGATTGGTTGGAGTTGGTCGTCGTCTACCACTGATTGGCTAGTCAGGTACCCCGCTTCGTGAGTTGATTGGTTGGCGTTGGTCGTCGTCTACCACTGATTGGCTAGTCAGGTGCTCCACTTCGTGAGTTGATTCGCTGGCGTTGGTCGTCGTCTACCACTGATTGGCTAGTCAGGTACCCCACTTCGTGAGTTGATTGGTTGGAGTTGGTCGTCGTCTACCACTGATTGGCTAATCAGGTGCTCCACTTCGTGAGTTGATTGGCTGGCGTTGGTCGTCGTCTACCACTGATTGGCTAGTCAGGTACCCCACTTCGTGAGTTGATTGGCTCATCAGGTTATTACAACTGCCACGTCTAATCAGTCGTCGTACTGGTGGTTATGGCGATTGGCGGTTGTGATTGGTCAGCCCTTCTGGGTTTGCTGACGAGCTGGCTGATTTTTTGATTAGCATCCACGTGATAAGGATTAGGTCTTGATTGGGTCCTGTGTATCGGCCGGCCCGGGTTGCGACCCGTTGACCTGTGATTGGAATGCCCGTCAAGCCGATATTTTGTCTTTTTCTTCCCCTTATTCTCCGATATTTTGTCTTTTTCTCCTCATTTTCCGATATTTTGTCCTTTTCTCCCCCTTATTCTCCGATATTTTGTCTTTTTCTCCTCATTTTCCGATATTTTGTCTTTCTCCTTATTTTCCGATATTTTGTCTTTTTCTTCCCCTTATTCTCCGATATTTTGTCTTTTTTGCTCCCCCTTATTCTCCGATATTTTGTCTTTTTCTCCTTATTTTCCGATATTTTGTCCTTTTCTCTCCCTTATTCTCCGATATTTTGTCTTTTTCTCCTCATTTTCCGATATTTTGTCTTTCTCCTTATTTACCGATATTTTGTTTTTTCTCCACCTTATTTTCCGATATTTTGTCCTATTTTCCCCAGCCCTTATTTTCTTGATTGTGTTACGGATGCACAATATCGTTCGCCGATCTTGTGGCAGAGACATAAAATATCAGCGGTTGATATATATATATATATATATATATATATATATATATATATATATATATATATATATATATATATGTATATATATATATATATATATATATATATATATATATATATATATATATATATATATATGTATATATATATATATATATATATATATATATATATATATATATATATATATATATATATATATATATATATATAAAACGTTGTTCAGCATCAAATTGGTTCATTTTATGACTGAGTGGGTCAACTCATAGCCAGATTTGACCTCGCCGAGGGAACTCTCTCTCTCTCTCTCTCTCTCTCTCTCTCTCTCTCTCTCTCTCTCTCTCTCTCTCTCTCGTGCGAACCTGGAGCACGGCCGATGCGTCCGTCGAGTACGGCACGACTGTACGGGCCCTTCAAGCACGACGATGTAGAGACGTACCTCACACCCTCGCGTACACGGGGAAGCTAAAAAACCCCCCCCCCCCAGTGCATGTCTACGTCCACGTCGTCCTGCTTCAACAAAAATTGGAAGAAAAATGTTTTGAAAAGGGTCGTCGCATATGTCATCGTGGGCCCCCCCTCTCCCACCTTTTTTTGGGGGGAGGGGGGCAGCTCTGCGCTCCAATCAGAAGCTGGGAAAACCATGCACCGAGGAGATGGTACTCCTTTCCCCCCCATCCAGTCGCGGAATATATAGAAAGTGGTGACCCCGCCATACCACCTCACCACACCCCATCCCGCCTCCCTCCTCCACCTCTTTCTTTTCTTTTCTTTTTTCCATTAGCGGTGTTACCACAAGCGGGCGGAGTCCGGTAACATCTGAGAGAGAGAGAGAGAGAGAGAGAGAGAGAGAGAGAGAGAGAGAGAGAGAGAGAGAGAGAGAGAGAGAGAGACTCCCTGTTCATTTGTGGGCGAGCCTTGTGACGGTCGCGTGACCTGTGTCCTGCAGGAAGCTGTGTGAAGGCTGTGTGTGTGTGTGTGTGTGTGTGTGTGTGTGTGTACGAGTAGGAAGAGAGGAAAGTGATTGGTTCCCAGTGAACGTCGGTTTGCGGCAGGGGTGTTTACGTAATGTCTTCATGGTTGTTTAATTTGTTTATGGATGGGGTTGTTAGGGAGGTGAATGCAAGAGTTTTGGAGAGAGAGAGAGAGAGAGAGGAGGGGGCAAGTATGCAGTCTGTTGTGGATGAGAGGGCTTGTTGGGAAGTGAGTCAGTTGTTGTTCGCTGTGGTGATGGTGTGGTTCGGTGTGGTGGTGTGGTGTGGGATGTAGGCCACACAGTCTCGAAAGAGAACTGTGGCAGAAATTGGTTCCCTAAAGCCTATGTATGTATGTGTCTATCCCCCTCTCTGTCTGTCTACCACCTACCCTTCCTAACTGCCAACCTACCTAGTCTTGGATGAGGTTAATTACTTCCTTCTCATTTATGGGATCCATGAGGCTCCTTGCGCAATACTTTGATTCTACTATAATTACCTTTCTTCCCCATCCATGTAATCGAGTGTGTGTACTTTTCGCAATGTTTCTCCGCTCGCTGTATTTATGTCATTCCTCTTTCCGCTTCTCTAATGACCTCAGTAACTTGGTGCGGTAGTGGTGTTAATTATCCCTGGGGCAATTAACGGTAATTACCCATCTGTAATTACACCTGCTCGTTCATATTCCGTGTCTCCCATTCACCGGTTTTACGGGAATGTGTGATCTGTGTCGTGTTGGTTTACTGGGTGTGAAGGATAGGGAACAGGGCCTTTGGAGACGAAAGCTTTATGCAATTCTAAAGCGGGACGAATCGTCCGCACGCAAGGGACCATGTCGGTTTAATCTATAGAGCGGGACGAATCGTGTGGACCATGTCGATTTAATCTATAGAGCGGGACGAATCGTGTGGACCATGTCGGTTTAATCTATAAAACGGGACGAATCGTGTGGACCATGTCGGTTTAATCTATAAAGCGGGGACGAGTCATGTGGACCATGTCGGTTTAATCTACAGAGCGGGACGAATCGTGTGGACCATATCGGTTTAATCTATCAAGCGGGGACGAGTCATGTGGACCATGTCGGTTTAATCTATAAATCGGGGACGAATCGTGTGGACCATGTCGGTTTAATCTATAAAGCGGGACGAATCGTGTAGACCATGTCGGTTTAATCTATAACAAACACCATTGTGGATCACGGATCGTGACTGTAGTCAGGTCCTGATGATGTATACCTTGTATGGCGATGGTCCCGTACACGTCGCATTCTTGTATTGAAGAAAGAGAAAAGAGGAGGAGGAGGAGGAAGTGTGATGGCTTGACCCCCCTGCTACAATTCAGCCTCTCCTCCTGTCTGACCTAATCAGACCCTGTATCTCCAGCTGATGTAGCCACTCATGTCTGCATCCCATTTTCTCTCTGACTTTACTTTTGATGTTCTAATTTCCAGCCCTACTCCTCCTCCTGCTCTTCTTCTTCTTCTTCTTCTTCTTCTTCTTCTTCTTCTTCTTCTTCTTCTTCTTCTTCCTGCTGCTCTTCTTCTTCTTCTTCTTCTTCTTCTTCTTCTTCTTCTTCTTCTTCTTCTTCTTCTTCTTCTTCTTCTTCTTCCTCCTCCTCCTCCTCCTCCTCCTCTTCTTCTTCTTCTTCTTCTTCTTCTTCTTCTTCTTCTTCTTCTTCCTCTTCTTCTTCTTCTTCTTCTTCTTCCTCTTCTTCTTCTTCTTCTTCTTCTTCTTCTTCTTCTTCTTCTTCTTCTCCTTCCTCCTCCTCCTCCTTCCCTCGCCAGCTCCCTCCCGCTGATCCAATACCTTCTCGCAAGGGTGTTTTCCTCGAATACACAACCTTCAGCTACAGAAGGACCGGATAGCAATACACCCCCCCCCCTTCCTCGTGTCGTAAGGGAGTGTGTGTGTGTGTGTGTGTGTGTGTGTGTCCTCAAATGTACCCTCCCCCTCCCCCTCCCTTCCCCTCCTTGTCCTTCTTGCTCGCGCATTTCGTCTTCGTCATTAAAAGACCCTTCCCCCCCTCCTCCTTCTCCTCCTCCCTCCCCATCAGACCCTCCCCTTCTCCTCCTCCTCCCCCCATCAGACTTGACCCCATCGTCAACATGGCTACGGTGCATCACGGCCAGAGACAGCATCGTTCGAATGCGCTCCCTTTTTTAGACATCAACAAACCAAACCACCACCTCCCCCGTTGCTCTCATCTCCCTCCACCCCGGTGTCCAAAAGGGGGGGGGGGGAAGGGGAGAGGGGAGGGGGGTTTAATTTGGAAACTCTCGCTTTTCATAAGTTCTTACCATGTCCAAAAGGGAAGGGAAGGGGAAGGGAGAGGGGTTTAATTTGGAAACTCTCGCTTTTCATAAGTTCTTACCATGTCCAAAGGGGGGGAAGGGAAGAGGGGTTTAATTTGGAAACTCTCGCTTTTCATAAGTTCTTACCATCTCTTTTTCACTTACTGTACTATACCTACCCCCTCCCTCCTTCCTTTCCAAAAAAATGTCGCCAATATGGATGGTTCCTGCGTTCGTAAGTAAGTTATGAATGATTACACTCTGCTATTTAACCATTTTGGAGGAGGAATCATACTTTTTTTTCTCTGTTTTTGTTTTTTCTTTTTTTCTAAAAGGGATTTGGAGCATTTTTTTTTTTGACTTGGGTCCCCATATCCAATGTCTCCGTAGCATTTTGACCGGAGGGGGTGCGCCTCTCTCTCTCTCTCTCTCTCTCTCTCTCTCTCTCTCTCTCTCTCTCTCTCTCTCTCTCTCTCTCTCTCTCTCTCTCTCTCTCTCTCTCTCTCACTCTCTCTCTCTCTTTCTGCATGTGGGCACTGGTTCGCCATCGGCCAATGGGCGGGTAAGAGTGCACAACGGATTCCCAGTTTTCTGACAGTGAAAAAAGGAACCAAAAAATTGGATCTCTCGAGTCGTCTTCGTGTGTCCCAGCTCCCAGAGACCGTAGCTTCCCTCCGTTTCTGTGTAGCGGCCGCACACACGAGGATTAACCGTTATGGCGCCTTCCTTCCTTCCTTCCTTCCTTCCTTCTTTCTTCACACCGTCAAGCGTCGTTTGTGGGGTATATTCACACACCCGTCTTTCGCCTGCCCTCCCACCTTCCATTTTCCATCGCCCATCTTGTAGAGAGATGGTAGAGGGGGGTCTGGGAATATAAGATGTCAGAGCCCACTTTGCTGGAGTATGCGTTTGGAGGGTTGTGTACCTGCATCCCGTTTTCTGTTCTCACATCTTCTGTCTCAAACCGTTTTTTTTTCCGTGCTATCATACGTGCTTGCCATATGTCGCCTACCTATAATGAAAACGAAAGGTGTGTTTATCAATATTTATCTGTATTAAGTTGGTTTTATTATGTTCCATGGTGGGGGGGGGGGGGGGTTCTGGTGGTGTTGTATAACTTGTATGAATGGTTGGGGGTTCATACATCAATGGTTGTTGGATGTATCACCGGTGTGTACATAAGGTCGGTTCATAGAGCAATTACTGTTACTTTTCTAAGCCTTGTGTGAATGGTGGGTCACACGCATCATTACTGTGCTGTGTTCGTGACGATCTACAAACGCGCGCGCACACACACACACACACACACACACACACACACACACACACACACACACACACACACACACACACATTCCCTCACCTTGTCCCCCCCGGGGTTTCCGCGTCGAATCCCGCTCTTCGCAGTAACCCACCGTCACTGCGTTTACGCCCGCGCTTTGGTCTGCCCCCTCAGCGCTTTGCGTCTGGTTCGTAATGATCGTTGGGTTGTTTGTGAGGTCGGGCGGAAGGTCAGAGGTTTGGGCGGTGTATGCCCGTGGGTCGTACCCTCGTCGTGTTCAAGGGTCGTACGGTCGTGCTCAGGGGTCGTACGGTCGTGGTTAAGGGTCGTACACCGTCGTGTTCAAGGGTCGTATACCGTCGTGTTCAAGGGTCGTATATACCGTCGTGTTCAAGGGTCGTATATACCGTCGTGTTCAAGGGTCGTATACCGTCGTGCTCAAGGGTCGTATACCGTCGTGCTCAAGGGTCGTACCATCGTGTTCAGGGGGGTCGTACTGCCTCTCTCTTGCATAGATGCGACACACACACACACACACACACACACACACACACACACACACACACACACACACACACACACACACACACACACACATATACACACACACACACACACACACACACACACACACACACACACACACACTTCGCCTCATCCCACCTTCCACACCGCTCAAACACTGGAGGTTTAATGGTCTAAATGTGAGGTTGAATGGTTCCAGTGTGAGGTTGAATGGTTCCAGTATGAGGTTTAATGGTTCCAGTGAGGTTTAATGGTTCCAATATGAGGTTGAATGGTCCCAATGTGCGGTTTAATGGTTCAAATATGAGGTAAAATGACAAGTATGAGGTTTAATGGTTCCAATGAGGTTTAATGGTTCCAGTATGAGGTTTGATGGTTCCAGTGAGGTTTAATGGTTCCAATATGAGGTTAAATGGTCCCAATGTGAGGTTTAATGGTTCAAACATGAGGTAAAATGACAAGTATGAGGTTTAATGGTTCCAATGAGGTTTAATCGTTCCAGTATGAGGTTTAATGGTTCAGATATGAACCACTTGTTTACCCGCTTCGAAGCTCCGTTTCGACAACACTGGGGGAGCGGGGAGTGGGGGATGGGGATGGGGGGGGGGGGAGAGAAGGCCGTCCTCCGGTAGCGAACGCGATGGAGCCTCGGGGAGGGTTCGAACCCCAGCAAGCACTCGAAATACCACGACCGAACACACCCCCCCCCCTCACCCACGACACGCACACCGTTTTTTTTTTTTTTTTTTTTTTTTTTTTTTAATATGTCGATTGATCGCGTGTTTTTGGAGATGGTGTTTGTGAGGCACTGAAAACTATGCCATAAATTGGAGGGGTAATTAGGGTACCTTTTTATGTGTGTGTGTGTGTGTGTGTGTGTGTGTGTGTGTCTGTGTTTCATGTCATTAAAGAAAATGAATAGTAATAAGGGTTTTCTCTATCATTGTTTATAAATGGTTTGTGGTTGGTAGCTTTTCGGTGAAGATGGCCCATACACGAAGCTGTCCAATTCCAGAGGGAGAGGGGAGGGGGTTAGAGGGGAAGAGAGAGAGGGGGAGGGGAAGGGGGTTAGAGAGGAAGAGAGAGAGGGGGAGGGGGTTAGAGGGGAAGAGAGAGAGGGGGTTAGAGGGGAAGAGAGAGAGGGGGAGGGGGTTAGAGGGGAAGAGAGAGAGGGGGTTAGAGGGGAAGAGAGAGAGGAGGTTAGAGGGGAAGAGAGAGAGGGGGTTAGAGGGGAAGAGAGAGAGGGGGAGGGGGTTAGAGGGGAAGAGAGAGAGGGGAGGGGAGGGGGTTAGAGGGGAAGAGAGAGAGGGAGGGGAAGGGGTTAGAGGGGAAGAGAGAAAGGGGGAGGGGAGGGGGTTAGAGGGGAAGAGAGAGAGAGGGGGGAGAGGAGGGGAAGAGAAGGGGAGGAGGAGAGGAAGGGTGTGTGTGTGTGTGTGTGGTGTTGGGATTGGGTGGGGTGGTTTGGGTTTTGAATCGTAGAGAAAAAGAAAAAAAAAGAGAAAAGATGGTAAATGAAGTAGAGAGAGAGAGAGAGAGAGAGAGAGAGAGAGAGAGAGAGAGAGAGAGAGAGGGGGGGGGAGCGGGGGGGCGACCATCAGCGTCGCCTTCCTGGTTTTGCATCAGCGTACTGCTGCTGCTTCCCTCCCTCCCTCCCTCCCTCCCTCCCTCCCTCCCTCCACACACACACTCGCCCCTGGTCTGTGGGGGCCGGGCCGGGCCCAGCCAGCCAGCCAGCTACTGCTTATAACCTTGACATGGCCGGGGCTACCACACACACACACACACACACACACACACACACACATACACACACACATACACACACACATACATACATACGCTTCCCTCCCCTCCCCTTTCCCTTTCCCTCCATCCCTTCGTCCCTCCCTCCCTGCTGGAGTGCTACTCATAGAGAGAGGGGGAGGGTGGGGGAACACCCCTCCGCCTCCACCACCACCACCACCTCCCCAACCCACCCCTCCCCCTCCCTCTCTCTCTCTCTCTCTCTCTCTCTCTCTCTCTCTCTCTCTCTCTCTCTCTCTCTCTCTCTCTCTCTCTCTAAGCCAACTACCGTACGAGGAAATTGTGAGTTTATTTCAAGCTCTTTAAAGGCGGGGAAGGGGGAGGGAGGGAGGGAGGATGGGGAGGGGGGTAAATAATTACTTGGTGGAGAGGGGAGGTGAGGGGAGGGGAGGGAAGTGTTGGGGGTCAGTCGCCGTGACCCTTAATTCATATGGATAGTACGGGAAATTAGGTCCTAAGTCACTGTCTGTTGTATGGTACGATAATGATAATAATAATGAGGATAATAATAATAATAATAATAATAATAATAATAATAATAATAATGATAATAATAATAATAATAATAATAATGATAATAATAATAATAATAATAATAATAATAATAATAATAATAATAATAATAATAATAATAATAATAATAATAATAATGATAATAATCATGATAATAATAATAATAATAATAATAATAATAATAATAATAATAA
>NC_092250.1:359893-392393 GCF_036320965.1 Panulirus ornatus | reverse complement strand
AAGTACCATTATATTTTGTTTACACTCATCCGCGTAGAGATTATCACCTAGAGATGACACTGGTTGCGTTATTATTATTATTATTATTATTATTATTATTATTATTATTATTATTATTGTTGTTGTTGTTGTTATTATTATTTATTCATTCTGTAGCCAACGAACACTCCCGTATGACGTGTGAGTCGACGCAGGCGCAGTATATATATATATATATATATATATATATATATATATATATATATATATATATATATATATATTAATTTTAGGGAGAGGAGAGTTTCGAGTGTGTGTGTGTGTGTGTGTGTGTGTGTGTGTGTGTGTGTATCGTCAGGTCTGTGGTGAATGCTGAGTGTGTGAGTGTGTGTGTGTGTGTATGTGTGTTTAGTGGAGGTAGGGGGTCAATTACACTCATGTGATTATTCACAATTACGGACCCAATTACCTTGATTGCCCCGATCGTGTTAAAAAGGTCGTTCCGTGAACGTCCGTACGTACGTACGTACGTGACCCCCCCACCCTGAACTGGCAGGAGTTGTACCCCTGTTTTTGGGGGGGGCGCCTGGTGTGGGCCCCCAACGTGTGATGGGGTACAAAAAAACCCTTTTGTTACAGTGTCGTGTCCCAGCGACGAGCAGATACAGAGACCATTACAGAATACAAAGGGCTTTGAATTGCCCACTGTGTATATAACCCACTGTTTAAGAAAGGGATGGATCGATGTTTCTATTTGTTAGTAGTTTGTATATATATATTTCTTTAGGGGAGAAAATTGCTCCCATTAAAGATCAAATTAAGTTTTCGTAGGCGATTGTTCGTTTGAAGTTTCTGAGGTTGGATAAAGGGGGAAAATTGTCGTGGGTGTCTGTTCATGTGATGGGTGTACCTTCGTATATAACGTTCTTCATGCTCTTTCCTCGAGTCGAACGAGGGGGTCAGGGCTAATTACCCGACTAATTAGTACACAGGTACACAGGTGGCCCTGGAATAATACCACCTGATTTTTAATGATTTAGAGATATAAACCTTTCCCAGAATTCATTTCCTCCCTCTTCATTGCAATAGGGTCGACGAGCGAGCCTAAATGTAATGTTTCTTTCCCCCTTCCTCCACGTTATTATATACCTCGAACTACGAGACAGTCTTGGCCAAAAAATTAATATAAACTATTGGTCATTTAAGGATTGTAAAGGGTTAAGCTTACTTGGACCAACCCCACATCCCCTCCATCCCCTTGATGGTAAGGTTTTTGATGTGTGTGTGTTCCTGTTCGAGATCAGCTATGGCCACAGTCCTGAGGAGCCATTTGTCCTGCTATATCTCGTCTATATAAACTATTTTTCCTCTAATCGATTATAGAAATATCCTATGCGTGCATATACATTGGCAAATAATACATTTAACACACAAAAAATCGAAGCACCTACTCTAACCCGGTCATAGAATTGTCATAATTAAAAGAAAAAGATCAAATGCGCAAAAGGTGTGTTGATGTTTACATTCGTCCGGCGCAGGCGCACTGCTCCGCCTAGCAGACGACGGAGCCAAATAAGTATTGCCAACTCCCAACCATGGATGTCCCTTTCATATTTTCCTATAATTTTTCTCTCTATATCCCCTTTATTTCCCATAGCAAATACGATATATCGTCTGTATATATATTTATGAATTTATCTTCTTTATGTATATGTATCTATTCAAAGTAGATAAGCTCCGGTGTGGAGAAAGTCCCTCAGTAGAGTGGAGTGACACATGACCGTGTATATATCCCCGATGTGGCACAAGTGCGCCACAACTTTAGTGTTTATATCTGATGGTGTGTTATATGTGTGCGGCGACCCATTTTCTCTCCCTCCCTCCGTCCTGAAACACTTCAGGAGGACTACAGGTGTGAATTTCAGGAGTTCTTGCCGTCCCCTGTGCGCAGCGGGTGGCGAAACGGGTGTAAGATGAACGGCGAATGAATTAATTGCCTGAAAGAATGATTACAGCGGTGATCATGTGTTATTAGCACTTTCCCGTTTTCTCTCGTGTCGCTCCACCGCCCCCCCTCCCCCTTTTTTTTTGTGTTTGTATGGCACTCCATTTTCTGTTGACTGTTTTTTGGTTGTTGACCTCAGATAACTAACTGTTGGCAGCAGTTATGAAGAAATAATATTATCAATAATGATTCAATACATAGCAAGAATATATATATATATTTTTTTTTTTCTTTCAAACTATTCGCCATTTCCCGAGTTAGCGAGGTAGCGTTAAGAACAGAGGACTGGGCCTTTGAGGGAATATCCTCACCTGGCCCCCTTCTCTGTTCCTTCTTTTGGAAAATTGAAAAAAAAAAAAAACCGAGAGGGGAGGATTTCCAGCCCCCCCTCAGCTCCCTCCCCTTTTAGTCGCCTTCTACGACACGCAGGGAATACATGGCAAGTATTCTTATTCCCCTATCCCCAGGGATATATATATATATATATATATATATGTATATATATATATATATATATATATATATATATATATATATATATATATATATATATATATATATATATATATTCCTCTACATTGTGAACACGATTGTTCAACTGGAAAATATATTAATATGTATACCACACACACACACACACACACACACACACACACACACACACAGGTACCATTATGTACCACACTTCCCCCCGCGCTGTGGTGGTTCAGAGACGCTGACCATCATGATTCACGCATGGCCCCGGCCCGGGTTCGAATCCTGGGGGCGGCAGTTGGCCCACACCCAACCCTGGTGTTCGTCCTTCCATTCGAGCTGGCCCATAATTGGGTACCTGGCTTGGTGTGTGTGTGTGTGTGTGTGTGTGTGTGTGTGTGTGGTGTACATAAGAGTAAAGACATGGTACATATATACAAGGTTGAGACGGGGCAACACAAGTGTAAGACTCACTCCCCATATAGTACAAATTGGAAATTACTCACTCATCCTTCAACCACCACACTACCACACATTCTACCAGTACCACTTTATCACTTTTTCTACCAGTACCACACATTCTACCAGTACCACACTACCACACATTCTACCTGTACCACACTACCACACATTCTACCAGTACCACAATATGACACTTTCTACCAGTACTACAACATCACACTACCATACTAACACACACACTATCCCAGTACCACACTACCACACACACACAAGTCCACCATGCCACACTTAACCAGGAACACACAGTGGTACAGTCTCTCGGTACCATACCACCACACTTCTCTCTTAGCACCACACTACCACACAGTCTTCCAGTACCACAGTACCACACATTACCAGCATGTTTGATTCAGTACAAAAGACACTCTCCCGCTACCACACTACCACACACTTCCCCAGTTCCACACTACCACACACTCTCCCACTAACACACACCTTTCTACCACCACACTACCGCACAGCCTGCCACCATTGCGCTACCACACACCCTACCACACACAGTACCACACACCCTGCCACAACCACAGTACCACACAACCTGCCACCACTACACAGTATACCACACACCCAGCCGCAACCACAAAACCGCACAACCTGCCACCACCACACAGTACCACACACCCCCTACCACCGCACTACCATACAACCTGCCACCACCACACAGTACCACACACCCTGCCGCCACCACACTACCACACACCCTATCACCACACAGTACCACACAACCCCCCCCACCACCATACTACCACACACCCAAACACCACATAGTACCACACAACCCCTCCATTCCCACCACACTACCACACACCCCTATCACCACACAGTACCACACAACCCCCCACCACCATACTACCACACACCCAAACACCACATAGTACCACACAACCCCTCCATTCCCACCACACTACCACACACCCCTATCACCACACAGTACCACACAACCCCCACCACCATACTACCACACACCCTAACACCACACAGTACCGCACAACCCCCCCCACTCCCACCACACTACCACACACCTTGCCACCACACAGTACCATACACACCCCCTAGCACCACACTGCCACACACCCTGCCACCACACAGTACCATACACACCCCCCCCACCACTACACTACCACACACCCTACTAGACTACCTTACTTACGTGACCTGTTGTTGTCCTAGTGTGTGTGTAGGGTGTAGAGGGGGGTGTAGGGTGAGTGTTGGCTCTGCTCCGGTACCACAACACCATCTCCCTTCACTCACCCCCTCCTCCTCCTCTACCACCTGCCACCACCACCTGCCGCCACCACCTGGCGTGGATGGGATCTTGGGACTCATGTCCCCACGGGAGATGTAGTACACAGCTGGCTCCCTCCCTCCCCTCTACTGGTCAGATAACTGCTTGCTGGAGGCCTTATATATATATGTACAGCCTCTCCCCCTCCCCTCTCCTCCCCTCTCCCCTCTCTCTTGTGCTTTTGTGACTGACTGGAAAGAGAGAGAGAGAGAGAGAGAGAGAGAGAGAGAGAGAGAGAGAGAGAGAGAGAGAGAGAGAGCATTGTGCCCCACTCCCACATTCAGATATTCCAACCTCCACCACCTCCCCCTCCTCTCCCGATCCGGGATCCACCCCCTTCCCCCCCACCCGACACCCCCCCCCCCCATCATAGGTCTGCAACCCAGCAACATCTTAAGGAATTTGAACCACTTCCGTTCGGGGATTCTTGTCCCCTCCCTCCTCCCCTCCCCTCCCCTCCCCTCCCTCCCCCCTCCTCCCCTCTCCTCCCCTCCCCTCCCCCCAAACGCACATCCCACCGTCCGTCCATCCAGTGTGGCGCCGCCCCCCCACACCACACCAACGGTCTCTCTTCCCCCTCCCCCCCATCGCTCCCCTCCCCCCCCCCACAACATAACCACTATTGCAACATGTTAGTCCCGCGCGGCCCCCCCCCCCGCGCCTGCGCCCCCCCGCCCCCCAACATAACCACTATTGCAACATGTTATTCCCGCAGTCTCTCGTTGTCTGTTTGTGTGTGTGTGTGTGTGTGTATATATATATATATATATATATATATATATATATAGATAGATAGATAGATAGATAGATAGATAGATAGATTTTTTGCCGTTGATTCGCGATTCGTTGATTAGAAACTGGGGTCGATTGGGCACTGCTTGCCTTCTGTCCGTTTTCTTCCTGTGTGTGTGTGTGTGTGTGTGCGTGTGTGTGTGTATACGCCCACAGAGTGTTACGAGAACGGCGTTGAACGCATACATCCCCCAGCGTATTACAGAGTAGCCTCTGTAATACACTAGTATTTTGTACATGAAACCAGGGTTCGAGTCTTGTATCCGAGGCGGGAGTGTATCTTACGGTGAATTCATTTTTTCTTCTTCTTCTTGTCCCAGTGAACTGTTGGGATACGCCTGGGACATGGTGTCGTACAGGTGGGGATAGTCAGGCTCGGGTTGAGACATGGAGGTGGGGGGCACCATAGATCCAACTGTATTGCACAAGGGTTCGAACCCATCCATTCTCTTGGGATGTCGCAAGGTGCATCGAGGTGTGTGGGAGGTGTGTGTGGGGGTGTGGGCGTTCCTGTATACACAAGGGTAGTTCAACACGACCCACACTGGGCCCCTTAATCTATCCCCCCACACACACACGCAGCCGAGGCCGTAATCATTCTTCATATGTGCTTTTATCTATTTACAAAAGGGGGAGGCGATCCTACGCATCATGTACACTTGAAGTTACAACCGGGGTAAAACACGGAGAGATGTGTACGTTTTTGAGGCGTGTTCTGTGATTGGACGAGGATTCGGATGACCTGCTTTTGGACGCACACACACACACACACACACACACACACACACACACACACACATAGTGGACAAAGGACTTTGGAAAACTGTCTTGGATCACTGAAGAGTTATGGAAATGGAAATGGAAAAGATAATGTGTGTTTTTTTTTAGAGGGGGGAAGGTTTAGGGTTGGAATATGATTGCTAGAAGGACGAGAGGAGATGGAGTGGTTGTAAAAGTTGGGGAAAGATGGGATATTCTTAATAAGGTTCTTTGGGGGTGGATGGTTTGAGATAGGTAAGTGAAGAGTGAAGAGTTTTGTAAGACTGTAGAAGCTTTGAAAGGGTTGTGGAAAGAGAAGGATAGGAGATGTTGAAGGTGATGTTGGAGGGTGGGGGAGATAGGTCGATTCTGTGTTGGAGATGAAGTTGGAGGAGGTAGATAGATAGATACTGTGTTGAAGGTTAGACAAGGGAAAATAGATATAGTGTTTACATGAGTTTTACATGAGAAAGACAGACAACAGGAGGCCTGATTAGCCCACGATTGGATTGTCTGGTAAAAACAAGTGATTCTGCGGTGATAGATAGATACACACTGTGTTTAGAACTGATCTAGAGGGAGATAGATAGGCAGAGCTTGTGTTGAAGGAACGAGAGTGTGGAGTGGGAGGGAAAAATCACTTTTTATATTTACGTGTAAAAAAAGAAGAGAAGTCAAGGTAAGTTTACCAGCGAGAGATGACAGTGTGGGATAATGCCTTGTACATTGATCAAGATGATTGGGTGAGGCAGGAGTGGCTGTATGAGCCAATCACAGGGAGATGTAGCATACATGTGATTGAAGACTACATTAGATCGAGGGCGTTTGGAGAATATGTGGTATGGACGGAGCCACGTTTGACGATGATAAATGTTTATCACCTCCAGGCCTCCATTCAGGGTGAAAATATGTAGTTTGGAAAGAAATTACAGATATTTATATGGGTGGTTATTGACGGTAAATGAATGATAGATCACGTAAGAGCTTAAGGTAAGGGTTGGGGTGGGGTACTTTGACTACCATTGGATGAAGATGACACGGGTGAACTATATGTCCTCCACAGCACAGGAGGTTTTACAGAGCAAATGTTGTGGTTTATGTACATCATATATGTATTTAAGACATGTTTCTGGACATCGGAGGCTGAGGGTTGAGTCTGGTGTGTGTATGTGTGTGTAGAGGGTGAGTCTGGTGTGTGTGTGTGTGTGTGTGTGTGTGGAAGGAGTGAGTGAGTGTGGTGTATTTGTGTGGAAGGTGGGTGAGTCTGGTGTGTGTGTGTGTGTGGGGAGTGAGTGAGTGTGGAAATGAGAGAGTGAGTGAGTGAGTGTGGTGTGTGTGGAGGTGAGGTGAGGTGAGGTGTGGTGTGGTGTGGTGTGTGGGTGAGGGACCAAACACCCCCGTAGCTAGCGCGCTACGGTGCTGAATGAAGTGTCACCGTGGACGAGAGCGGGGGCATCACTGCCGAATTTAGACCAGGCGCGCGCGCGAGCCTTGTTACTGCGGACACTCCCTTATAGCGGCCGTCCCCAAGGCTAGGTGAGAGAGAGAGAGAGAGAGAGAGAGAGAGAGAGAGAGAGAGAGAGAGAGAGAGAGAGAGAGAGAGAGAGAGACGCCGTCGTCCCATTTCTACGGTGGGACTCTCTCGTTTTCCTCCTCCTCCTCCTGCTCCTCCTCCTGCAGGAGAAGACGGACGTATTTATAGAAGGGAGTTGTTGGGGGGGAGTGTGTTCCCCGTCGTGGCCGCTTGCTTGCCCTGCCTACCGAGGGCGTCCCGAACCGAGGGCGTCCCGAACCGAGGGCGTCCCGAACCGTGGCCTTGCTTGGCCCTGCGTCTCCGGTACAGGGAGGCCCTTGTCGACCTACTTGTGCTGGGGACCTGAGATGCTTGTCCTTCTCTTTTTAGTGTGTGCGTGTGTGTGTGTGTGTGTGCATGTGTGTGTGTGTGTGTGTGTGTGTGTGTGTGAGAGAGAGAGAGAGAGAGAGAGAGAGAGAGAGAGAGAGAGAGAGAGAGAGAGAGAGAGAACCGCAATCACAGTTTTCCTCGTGATGTTGTTGATGTCATGTATATCACCCAGGGAGCAGACCCACGACCCCCCCAGCGGCCCCCCCACATACAGGCAGTCCCTCCTCCTCCAGCAGGTGGGGCCCTGGGGTGGAGTTGGGGGTTCGATGCCGTGTCTCGTTCTCTACAGCGTGCTTACGAGCCAGCCTAGCTAGCAAGCCAGCTTCGCGTTCGTCTTTTGAGTAGAAGTGACCTGCCTTCAAGCAGGCGAGTTCGAAGGTCCCGGAATATTATTCAAGTTCTTATACACTGTGGCCCGTCGTCCGTCCCTCCTCGCTCATTGGACGTAGCTGGTTGCCTGGGCGCTGCGGGAGCCCCTATAGGACATACATGGCACTCCTAGTCCAGGGAGAACGGCCCATGGCGAATTTTTCCAATTGGACATTTCTTGGTGTTTCTCATGGTCGGAGGGAGTGTGTGTTTGAAACACGCTTGGGATCCCGGAGGTCCAAGGTGTGTTTTTCCCTCGCCTTATGAAAAGTTGGAACTGTTTTTAATTTCAGTGGTAGTATTTTGAACAGTTGGGAACCATGCCTTACTGGATTTTGCAAATATATAGTCTGCTTTCTGTTTCCCGTCTGCGCCTCCAGAAAGTACCGGACCTCACTGCTTTCAGCCGCTGGCAACAATAGTTCAGATGATATAACGCGTCGGTGTCGACTTCAAAAGACCTTTGAACACTTTATAACTGCAATTTTGCCCGTCCTGAAAGGTGGTGTTAGCAGACGGCAGTATTCTGTTAGGCCAGAGCAACACAGCCTCAAAAGAGCGCCACCGTTAGATAGTCTTGTCTTGAAGGTCCGCAGGATCCAGCCCACCGTGTTTTTTTTTATGGGGGGAAGTGAAGAAGCATCTGTTGCTTCGTTGTATTCGCTGAGGGTAAGGTCGTGAGACGCTATATTACTCAGAGGTCTTCCTCATTGTTCGTTGGGGGATGTGATGATGTCTGCTTGTGCACCTGGTACGCTGTGTACGTCATGTACCGTTTCGTTCATTGGTTTCACTAATCCCCAATAGAGAAGTTGTTGAAAATCCACACCACCGAAGAGCATGGCTCGTTTTCTATCTGTCCTATCATCGCTTCTGTTGATGAGGTGGTTCATACGTTTCCTCTTGTCATGGTCAGAGGAGAGGGGGTGTTTAAGCCAGTGGGTCCCGTCTGGCGACGCGGAATGAGGAACGGAAGCAGGAGGTGTAAGGTACGATTCCGTGGGAGGGAAAGGAAGGGAAGGAGTGGGGAGGTTGGTGGAACCAAGGACGCGTCCCCCGGAGATTTCCGTTAATCGTTTTTGATATATCACTGGGATCGACAAGGGGTGCGTGGGTGGATATGCTGTGTTGGGAGTTTGATGAATGTGGGAGAGAGAGAGAGAGAGAGAGAGAGAGAGAGAGAGAGAGAGAGAGAGAGAGAGAGAGAGAGAGAGAGTATTTGCTACGGTTCGTGATTTAACTCCTGTGTGTGTGTGGGGCTGCTCTCTCTCTCTCTCTCTCTCTCTCTCTCTCTCTCTCTCTCTCTCTCTCTCTCTCTCTCTCTCTCTCTCTCTCACACACACACACAGTCCCCTGGTCCTAGTGTCGCCTGTGCCAGGCACCGTCCACACCACAGACCTCCTGGCCTCCGTTAGGCCGGGCGTGTAAGCCATGGTCCATATCCATCGCTTTTCTTCCTCCCTATTGTTTTCCCCTCTTATATATATATATATATATATATATATATATATATATATATATATATATATATATATATATATATATATATATCCTTACGACAGGCGTCTTCGACGCCGTAAAATAGATTTTAAAAGGGGGGTGATTAGGGAAAAAGATGGAGTTTGGGTTGGTTCCTTTTCGGTATCTATCGATGCCAAAACCACATCATTGTAGTCTATTTCATTCTTTTTTTTTCTTCTCTCTCCATCATAAATTTACGAATTGATTACGTTTTTGGTGAGATTTCTCGTAAATAAAGTCGGATTTCGACGAAGATGGTGCAAGTTCGCCTTTGCGACACAGATAATTTAAGGTCATATTTGCGACATAGATCATCCAGGTCCACAGACCTATAGATGTCTGATATATATATATATATATATATATATATATATATATATATATATATATATATATATATATATATATATATATATATATATATGCTCTTGAGATTTTTTAAATTTATTTTTAAGTTAAATCCACATATATATGTGTGTGTGTGTGTGTGTGTGTGTGTGTGTGGGTGTGAGTGGGTATGATTTTCTATTGTATGATGTATGTGTTGTATAATGTGCGTTTTGTATGGTATATAACGTGTGTATTCTGTATTATATAATGTGTATGCTGTATTATAGAGCATGTGTGTTGTGTATAGTCTGTTGGATGAGTATGTTACATTTTCTGTATGTTGTGTGTGTATGTTGTATTGTATTATACAGTATATTGTATTATACAATGTGCCTAATGTATTGTGATAGGGATGTTGTATTTTTTAAAATGATGAGCATATTTTTTCTGTAATACGTATGTTGTATTTTACGATGTGTGTTGTGTTGTATGATATGCATGTTGTATTTCATGATGAGCGTGTTGTATTATTGTATATTGTATTAATACAACTCTCTCATTTGTTACAGTGCGTCACCCTACCGTCCCCTGTCGTGTGCTACGGCTGCAAAGGTAAGTGTGACGCTGGTTCTGTTACGATGTGACGCTCGTCCTGTTACGCTGTGACGCTCACCCTGTTACGCTGTGACGCTCGTCCTGTTACGCAGTGACGCTCGTTTTGTTACGCTGCGACGTTCGTCCTGTTACGCTGTGACGCTCGTTTTGTTACGTGTGGGCTGGGGAGGGTTACGGGGAGGGCGTGTGGGTGGGGGAGGGTAACGTGGAGGGCGTGTGGGCGGGGGAGGGTAACAAGGAGGGAATGTTGGTCGAGGGAGGGTAACGGGGAGGGCGTGTAGGCGAGGGAGGGTAACGGGGAGGGCGTGTGGGCGGGGGAGGGTAACAAGGAGGGAATGTTGGTCGAGGGAGGGTAACGGGGAGGGCGTGTAGGCGGGGGAGGGTAACGTGGAGGGCGTGTGGGTGGGGGAGGGTAACAAGGAGGGAATGTTGGTCGAGGGAGGGTAACGGGGAGGGCGTGTAGGCGAGGGAGGGTAACGGGGAGGGCGTGTGGGCGGGGGTCGACATACCGCTGACGCCCCCCCCCCCCCGCCCCCCGCGCGTGTTCCACCAGTCTGTCTTATTCCGTCCGGGGACCTGACCGGAGGGGAGGGGGGAGGGAGGGTGATGATCTCCCCCCCACCCCCACCCCTCCACACCTCCACTCCTAGGGAACACCGGGGGTGTCCCCCCCACACCCCCCCCCCCCCCCCGTGTCTCAGAATGGTGAACATTCCCTCTGCATTCCAGACTCTCTCTCTCTCTCTCTCTCTCTCTCTCTCTCTCTCTCTCTCTCTCTCTCTCTCTCTCTCAAAATGCTAAACAGCACAGGTGTTCATCAAGCGCTGTTGTGAACACCTGTCTACACACACACACACACACACACACACACACACACACTCTCTCACTCACTCACTCACTCACTCATCCATCGCCGTCGTCGCCTGGACTCACTCATATATTCCCTCACGAACCTCACATATCCTGGAAAATCCCTCTCCCTTCCTCTCTCCCTCCCCTTCCTCTCTCCCTCCCTCCCTCCCCTTCCTCTCTCCCTCCTTCCCTCCCCTTCCTCTCTCCCTCCTTCCCTCCCCTTCCTCTCTCCCTCCTTCCCTCCCCTTCCTCTCTCCCTCCCCCCCTCCCCTTCCTCTCTCCCTCCTTCCCTCCCCTTCCTCTCTCCCTCCTTCCCTCCCCTTCCTCTCTCCCTCCCTCTCTCCCTCCCTCCCTCCCTCCCTTCCTCCCTCCCCTTTCCTTCCTTCCTGACCCCCCCCCCTCAGCGTAACCCTCTAGTACTAAAGTGGCCTGGAATTAGGTCAGGGTTGTTAGCGTCTGGCGTTTCAGAGGGGGGGGGGGGGAAGGCTTAACTGCTCGTTAAGGACTTCAATCGTTTGATAGCGTCGTTGTCCCAGTAGGTCACTGGTAGTCGTCGTCGTAAGAGCGGCCCCTCCTGGAACCATCTTCCAGACGCGTCGTGCGCACCTCCCGTAGCTGGAACCATCTTCCAGACCCCCCAACCCCTCCTGGAACCATCTTCCAGACGCGTCGTGCGCACCTCCCGTAGCTGGAACCATCTTCCAGACCCCCCACCTCTCCTGGAACCATCTTCCAGACGCGTCGTGCGCACCTCCCGTAGCTGGAACCATCTTCCAGACCCCCCAACCCCCGCCCCTTCTGGAACCATCTTCCAGACGCGTCGTGCGCACCTCCCGTAGCTGGAAGAGCCTGGATGAGGGCTGTTGAAGGAGCTGTATGGAAGGTCTGGAAAGCGCATGCGCTACCATGTGCTGGAAGAGCATGGTGAGTGGCTGGCCTGGAAGCGGAGCGTGGTGGGTGGAAGAAAGGCCGGTGCTGGAAAACCAAAGGGGGATCTCTGAGAGCAGGTGTTTGAATGACTGCTGTGTGTACAGGTGTTGCACGTAGCTGTGTGTACAGGTGTTGCACGTAGCTGTGTGCAGGTGTTGTACGTACCTGTGTGCAGGTGTTGCACGTAGCTGTGTGCAGGTGTTGCACATAGCTGTGTGCAGGTGTTGTACGTACCTGTGTGCAGGTGTTGCACGTAGCTGTGTGCAGGTGTTGTACGTACCTGTGTGCAGGTGTTGCACGTAGCTGTGTGTAGGTGTTGCACGTAACTGTGTGTAGGTGTTGCACGTAGCTGTGTGCAGGTTTTGCATGTAGCTGTGTGTAGGTGTTGCACGTAGCTGTGTGCAGGTGTTGCACGTAACTGTGTGCAGGTGTTGCATGTAGCTGTGTGCAGGTGTTGCACGTAGCTGTGTGCAGATGTTGCACGTAGCTGTGTGCAGGTGTTGCATGTAGCTGTGTGCAGGTGTTGTACGTAGCTGTGTGCAGGTGTTGCACGTAGCTGTGTGCAGGTGTTGTACGTAGCTGTGTGCAGGTGTTGCACGTAGCTGTGTGCAGGTGTTGTACGTAGCTGTGTGCAGGTGTTGCACGTAGCTGTGTGCAGGTGTTGTACGTAGCTGTGTGTAGGTGTTGCACGTAGCTGTGTGCAGGTGTTTGATGACAAGTTACAGTGAAGCGTATTTGTGTTGGAGGAGGCAATACAGGTGTTGGGGAAGGGCATGCAGGATGTGGAGGAGAAGGCGTGCGAGTGTTGGAGGACATACAGATGTTGGAGGAGGGAGCTCGACTGTTGAGGGTGGCTCGCAGGTGTTGGGGGGGGGGGATTGCGTTCGGGTGTTGGAGGGGAGGAGGAAGGGGGGGGGGTGGTATGGCGTTCTGGTGTTGATGGAAGACCTGCAGGTGTTGCGATGGGAGCACAGATGTTGGAGGAGAACATGCAAGGACTTGCAGGTGTTTGGAGAGGCAGCACAGCAGGTGTTGAAGAAGCAACGTGAGATGTTTGAAGTGGGTATGAAGGTGTTCAAGTGTGTTCAGGTGTTTGATAAGTGCCTGCACGTTTTGGACGAGTGTGAGCAGGTGTTGGAAAAAGCGTATACAAGCGTCAGGGATGTGCGTATACAAGCGTCAGGGATGTGCGTATACAAGCGTTAGGGGTGTGCGTATACAAGCGTCAGGGATGTGCGTATACAAGCGTCAGGGGTGTGCGTATACAAGCGTCAGGGATGTGCGTATACAAGCGTCAGGGATGTGCGTATACAAGCGTCAGGGATGTGCGTATACAAGCGTCAGGGATGTGCGTATACAAGCGTCAGGGGTGTGCGTATACAAGCGTCAGGGATGTGCGTATACAAGCGTCAGGGATGTGCGTATACAAGCGTCAGGGGTGTGCGTATACAAGCGTCAGGGATGTGCGTATACAAGCGTCAGGGATGTGCGTATACAAGCGTCAGGGATGTGCGTATACAAGCGTCAGGGATGTGCGTATACAAGCGTCAGGGGTGTGCGTATACAAGCGTCAGGGATGTGCGTATACAAGCGTCAGGGATGTGCGTATACAAGCGTCAGGGGTGTGCGTATACAAGCGTCAAGTGTGGCGTATACGTTGTGAAGTGGCTTAAGGAGGTGTTGGAGGAACGTCTGTAAGTGTTGGAGAAGGGCGCACAGGTGTTGGGGAAGGGCATGGAGGTGTTGGAGGAGGGCGCGCAGGTGTTGGAGAAAGGCATGGAGGTGTTGAAGGAGGTCGTGCAGGTGTTGGAGGAGGGAGGAGCCTTTGGTCGTTGGGAGAGGGAGGTACGGGTTCGGTGTTGGAGGAGGGCGGGCAGGTGTTGGGGGAAGTGTTTACAGGTGTTGCATGCGTGCGTGTAGGTGTTGGAGGTGTTGAAAGATTACCATGGGTGCAGTGTGTTGGAGGAGATAAGTGGAGGTGTTGGAGGAAGGGTTGTAGGCGGGCGTGCTGGTGTTTAAGAAGAACGTGTGGGTGATGGGTGTTGGGGGAAGTGGAGCGCAGATGTTTTAGGAATGTGGGCTGGTGTTGGAGAAGAAGGAGGGAGGGAGGGAGGGGGTAAGTAGTACAGGCGGAGGGGAGGGAGGGAGGGGAGGTAGGTGAGCAGTAGTAGAGGTGTTGGAGTAGGTTGATGGAGGCTGGCTGGTGGCGGTGGCTGTTGGTGGGGGTTGGCTGGTGGCGGTGGTGGTGGTGGTTGGCTGGCTGGTGGTGGTGGTGGTTGGCTGGCTGGTGGCGGTGGCTGTTGGTGGCGACTGGCTGGTTGAGGTTGGCTGGTGTTGGTGGCTGTTGGTAGGGGTTGGCTGGCTGGTGGTGGTGGCTGTTGGTGGGGGTTGGCTGGTGGCGGTGGCTGTTGGTGGGGACTGGCTTGTGGAGGTTGGCTGGTGTTGGTGGCTGTTGGTAGGGGTTGGCTGGCTGGTGGTGGTGGGGGTTGGCTGGCTGGTGGTGGTGGGGGCTGAGTGGCTGTTGGTGGGGGTTGGCTGGCTGATGGTGGTGGGGGTTAGCTGGCTGGTGGTGGTGGGGGCTGAGTGGCTGTTGGTGGGGGTTGGCTGGCTGGTGGTGGTGGGGGTTGGCTGGCTGGTGGTGGTGGGGGCTGAGTGGCTGTTGGTGGGGGTTGGCTGGCTGGTGGTGGTGGTGGGGCTGCCTGGATGGACAGTTCTGGGTACGTTGGTTCTCGTCGTCCTCCCTCCCTCCCTCCCGCAGCCATTCCCTCCCTCCCTCCCTCATCATAGTCGTCCCCCCCTCCCCCCCTACATAGTCATCCCCCTCCCCCCTCATTCACCCATCCCCCACCCCACACCACGGGTGGGAGGCGAGTGTGGGGCTCAAATGTTGTGTTGAGGACCACAACCACAACCACCACAACCACAACCACCACAACCACTACAACCACAACCCTACAACCACTACAACAACAGGGAGGAGGAGGGAAACCACAAGAGGACGAGAGAGAGAGATAGAGAGGAAGGAAGAAGAAGAAGAGGAAGAGGAGGAATAGGGGGAAGAAGAAGAGGAGGGGGAGGAAGAAGTAGAGGAGGGGAAGCAAGAAGAGGAAGAGGAAGAAAAGGAGGACGAAGAAGAGGAAAGGAGGAGGAAGAGTAGTAGAAGTAGTAGCAGTGGTAGTAGTAGTAGTGGTAGTAGTAGTAGTGGTAGTAGTAGTAGTGGTAGTAGTAGTAGTGGTAGTAGTAGTAGTGGTAGTAGTAGTAGTGGTAGTAGTAGTAGTGGTAGTAGTAGTAGTAGTAGTAGTAGTAGTAGTAGTAGTAGTGGTGTAGTGTAGTAGTAGTGGTAGTAGTAGTAGTAGTAGTAGTAGTAGGTAGTAGTAGTAGTGGTAGTAGTAGTAGTAGTAGTAGTAGTAGTAGTAGTAGTGTAGTAGTAGTAGCGGTAGTAGTAGTAGTGGTAGTAGTTGTAGTAGTAGTAGTGGTAGTAGTAGTAGTGGTAGTAGTAGTAGTGGTAGTAGTAGTAGTGGTAGTAGTAGTAGTGGTAGTAGTAGTAGTGGTAGTAGTAGTAGTCGTAGTAGTAGTGGTAGTAGTAGTAGTAGTAGTAGTAGTAGTAGTAGTAGTAGTAGTGTGTAGTGGTAGTAGTAGTAGTGGTAGTAGTAGTAGTGGTAGTAGTAGTAGTAGTAGTAGTAGTAGTGGTAGTAGTAGTAGTGGTAGTAGTAGTAGTGGTAGTAGTAGTAGTAGTAGTAGTAGTAGTGGTAGTAGTAGTAGTGGTAGTAGTAGTAGTGGTAGTAGTAGTGGTAGTAGTAGTAGTGGTAGTAGTAGTAGTGGTAGTAGTAGTAGTGGTAGTAGTAGTAGTGGTAGTAGTAGTAGTGGTAGTAGTAGTAGTGGTAGTAGTAGTAGTGGTAGTAGTAGTAGTGGTAGTAGTAGTGGTAGTAGTAGTAGTAGTAGTAGTAGTAGTAGTAGTAGTAGTGGTGGTAGTGGTAGTAGTAGTGGTGGTAGTAGTAGTAGTAGTGGTAGTAGTAGTAGTAGTAGTAGTAGTAGTAGTGGTAGTAGTAGTAGTAGTAGTAGTAGTAGTAGTGGTAGTAGTAGTAGTAGTAGTAGTAGTAGTGGTGGTAGTGG
The DNA here is from genome assembly GCF_036320965.1 of Panulirus ornatus. Lineage (NCBI taxonomy): Eukaryota > Metazoa > Arthropoda > Malacostraca > Decapoda > Palinuridae > Panulirus > Panulirus ornatus. The sequence goes on along the minus strand of NC_092250.1, from coordinate 375,944 downwards.
TAGTAGTAGTGGTAGTAGTAGTAGTAGTAGTAGTAGTAGTAGTAGTAGTAGTAGTGGTGGTAGTGGTAGTAGTAGTGGTAGTAGTAGTAGTAGTAGTAGTAGTAGTAGTAGTGTGGTAGTGTAGTAGTAGTGGTAGTAGTAGTAGTAGTAGTAGTAGTAGTAGTAGTAGTAGTGGGTAGTGGTAGTAGTAGTGGTAGTAGTAGTAGTAGTAGTAGTAGTAGTAGTAGTAGTAGTGGTGGTAGTGGTAGTAGTAGTGGTGGTAGTAGTAGTAGTAGTAGTAGTAGTAGTAGTAGTAGTAGTAGTAGTAGTGGTAGTAGTAGTAGTAGTAGTAGTAGTAGTAGTGGTAGTAGTAGTAGTAGTAGTAGTAGTGGTAGTAGTAGTAGTAGTAGTAGTAGTAGTAAAGCCAGGTCCAAGCCAGACTGAACCATGATGGGGTTCAGTGGGTAGTGGCGGTGAAGTCACCCCCCCTCCCCCCCCGTCTGTGGCTGGCTGGCTGGGGTTGAGGGAGGGAGGGAGGATGAGTGAGGGAGGGAGGGAGGATGAGTGAGGGAGGGAGGGAGGGAAGGAGGGTAGGAATTTGTGTGTGTGTGTGTGTGTGTGTGTCAGGTGACTTGCAGACTGAACATTCCTTGTAAGGTCAACTGAGCAGCCACTAGCACAGGCAGGAAGTTATCCACATGCTTACAATACTCCTACCTACCTACCTACCTCCTGACCACTACCCACCACCACTACCTCCTGCTGCTACTGACCACTACCCACCACCACTACCACCGCTGCCACTACATCCACCACCACTGCTGCTGCTGCTGCCACTACCTCTACCACTACTGCCTCTACCACCCACTACTACCGCCGATGCTGCTGCTGCTGCCACTACCACTACTACTACCTCTACCGCTACCGCTACCACCGCCGCCGCCGCTGCTGCCACTACCACTACCGCTACCACCACCGCCACCGCCACCGCTTCCATTACCTCTACCACCACTACCACTGCCGCTACCACCACCACCGCTGCCACAACCATCCCGCCACTGCCACTACCGTTACCTCTGCCACTACGATCACCACCGCTGCCACTACCGCCACCAACGCTACCACTACCATCCCGCCACCGCTGCCACTACCGTTACCTTTGCCACTGCGATCACCACCGTTGCTACTACCACCCCGCCACTGCCAGTACCACCACCGCTGCCACTACCGTTACCTTTGCCACTGCGATCACCACCGCTGCCACTACCGCTACCATTACCACCACCGCTGCTACTACCACCCCGCCACTGCCACTACCACCACCGCTGCCACTACCGTTACCTTTGCCACTGCGATCACCACCGCTGCCACTACCGCTACCATTACCACCACCGCTGCTACTACCACCCCGCCACTGCCACTACCACCACCGCTGCCACTACCGTTACCTTTGCCACTGCGATCACCACCGCTGCCACTACCGCTACCATTACCACCACCGCTGCTACTACCACCCCGCCACTGCCACTACCACCACCGCTGCCACTACCGTTACCTTTGCCACTGCGATCACCACCGCTGCCACTACCGCTACCATTACCACCACCGCTGCTACTACCACCCCGCCACTGCCACTACCGTTACCTTTGCCACTGCGATCACCACCGCTGCCACTACCGCTACCACTACCACCACCTCTGCTACTACCACCCCGCCACTGCCACTACCACCACCGCTGCCACCACCACTACCACCACTGCGATTGCCAGCACCGCTACCACTAGCGCTACTATTGCTACCACTACCACCATTCCCTCTCCTCCTGTTGCCACCGCCACTACCACAACATGCCAGCCAGGTCAGATAGCCACCCCCCCCCCCTCCCCCTTCCTCCTCTTCCCCCCCCTCCCCCTTCCTCCTCTTCCCCCCCCTCCCCCCTCCCCGTCCCAGGACACCCCCCCCTCCCCCTTGGCGGGGTCACTACTGGTGTACCTAACCCACCCTGCTACTGTCATACCTCAGACCCACCCGTACCTAACCCACCCTGCTAGTCATACCTCAGACCCACCCGTACCTAACCCACCCTGCTACTGTCATACCTCAGACCCACCCGTACCTAACCCACCCTGCTACTGTCATACCTCAGACTCACCCGTACCTAACCCACCCTGCTACTGTCATACCTCAGACCCACCCGTACCTAACCCACCCTGCTACTGTCATACCTCAGACTCACCCGTACCTAACCCACCCTGCTACTGTCATACCTCAGACCCACCCGTACCTAACCCACCCTGCTACTGTCATACCTCAGACCCACCCGTACCTAACCCACCCTGCTACTGTCATACCTCAGACCCACCGTACCTAACCCACCCTGCTACTGTCATACCTCAGACCCACCCGTACCTAACCCACCCTGCTACTGTCATACCTCAGACCCACCCGTACCTAACCCACCCTGCTACTGTCATACCTCAGACCCACCCGTACCTAACCCACCCTGCTACTGTCATACCTCAGACCCACCCGTACCTAACCCACCCTGCTACTGTCATACCTCAGACCCACCCGTACCTAACCCACCCTGCTACTGTCATACCTCAGACCCACCCGTACCTAACCCACCCTGCTGCTGTCATACCTCAGACCCACCCGTACCTAACCCACCTTGCTACTGTCATACCTCAGACCCACCCGTACCTAACCCACCCTGCTGCTGTCATACCGCCGACCCACCCGTACCTAACCCACCCTGCTGCTGTCATACCTCAGACCCACCCGTACCTAACCCACCCTGCTGCTGTCATACCGCCGACCCACCTGTACCTTGCCCACCCTGCTTCTGTCATGCAGCCGGCCCACCCTCATTCATCGCGCCCACAGCCCACCCTCAGTCATCTCACCACCATCCCACCCTCAGTCATCGTGCCCCACCCCTCAGCCCACCCTCAGTTATCGTGCCCCCCAACCCACCCTCAGTGATCGTGCTGCCCCCCAGCCCACCCTCAGTCATCGTGCCCCCCAGCCCACCCTCAGTCATCGTGCCCCCAACCCACCCTCAGTTATCGTGCTGCACCCCTGAGCCCACCCTCAATTATCGTGCCCCCCAGCCCACCCTCAGTCATCGTGCCCCCCAACCCACCCTCAGTTATCGCGCCGCCCCCCCAGCCCACCCTCAATTATCGTGCCCCCCAGCCCACCCTCAGTCATCGTGCCCCCAACCCACCCTCAGTTATCGTGCTGCACCCCTTAGCCCACCCTCAATTATCGTGCCCCCCAGCCCACCCTCAGTCATCGTGCCCCCCAACCCACCCTCAGTTATCGCGCAGCCCCCCCAGCCCACCCTCAATTATCGTGCCCCTCCCCCAGCCCACCTTCAGCCTCTCATACCAGTAGCAGTGCCTCCATCCAACACCCCCATCCATGGGACCCCCCCCTCCTCCTCCCCCATTCTTGCGTAACCCATGACCTCACATGGACCCATGCAGTGCCCATTTGGGGGGAAGGGGGTCAGTACCCACGTTGAATTGCTCATTGGCTGAGGGGGAGGGGGAGTGAAGGCAATGGGGCAAGGGGGAAGTAAAGGCAATGGGGCAAGGGGGAAGTAAAGGCAATGGGGCAAGGGGGAAGTAAAGGCAATGGGGCAAGGGGGAAGAGGGGAAATAAAGGCAATGGGGAAGGGGGAAGTAAAGGCAATGGGGAAGGGGGAAGTAAAGGCAATGGGGCAAGGGGGGAGAGGGAGAAATAAAGGCAATGGGGCAGGGGGGGAGGAGGGGAAGTAAAGGCAAAGGGGAAGGGGAAAGGGGAATGGAAGAAACTCACTGTTTCTCGGCTCATGATCATCATTCTCTGGGTGTGTAGCCCTTCACTGCACACTCCCCCCTAGCGGAGGTCACTGTTCTCACTGCATTCAATGAGAACGCCCGGCACCATTTCACTGCAGCTGGAAATACGAGGGGAAATCCTCTTTGTCTTTCATTGTAATCAGGACCTGATTTCACTGTAATGAGGACCTAATGGCACTGTAATTAGGATCTGATTTCACTGTAATGAAGACTGATTTCACTGTAATCAGTACCTTATTTCACTGTAATCAGGACCTGATTTCACTAATCAGGACCTGATTTCACTGTAATCAGGACCTGATTTCACTGTAATCAGGACCTGATTTCACCGTAATTGGGACCTGATTTCACTGTCATCAGGACCTGATTTCACCGTAATTGGGACCTGATTTCACTGTAATCAGGGCCTGATGGCACCGTAATTGGGGCCTTTTTTCTGTAATCAGGACCTGATTTCACTGTAATCAGGACCTGATTTCACTGTATTTGGGACCTGATTTCACCGTATTTGGGACCTGATTTCACTGTAATCAGGACCTGATTTCACTGTAATCTGGGCCTGATGGCACTGTAATCAGGACTTGATTTCACTGTAATGAGGACCTGATTTCGCCGTAATCAGGACCTGATTTCACCGTAATCAGGACCTGATTTCACCGTAATCAGGACCTGATTTCACCGTAACCAGGAGATGATGGCACTGTAATCAGGACTTATTTATTTGTAATGGTTGGTGTAGTTTTCACTGCTTCACTGCTCCGGAATTTGGTGGTAACAGTGTCTTTGAACGCCTCCCTCCCACAACCGCATTCCTGAGTTTTTTGTTTGTGTTTTTTGTGTTTTGTTTGTTTGTGTGTTTGTTCGTGTGTTTTGTTTGTGTGTTTGTGTGTTTTGTTTGTGTGTTTGTTGGTGTGTTTTGTTTGTTTGTGTTTGTTTGTTTTGTTTGTGTGTTTGTGTGTTTGTTTGTGTGTTTTGTTTGTGTGTTTGTTGGTGTGTTTTGTTTGTTTGTGTGTTTGTTGGTGTGTTTTGTTTGTTTGTGTGTTTGTTGGTGTGTTTTGTTTGTTTGTGTGTTTGTTTGTGTGTATTGTTTGTTTGTTTGTTTGTTGTTTGTGTTTGTCTCGTAGGTTAAGAACCTGTGCTCCTGTGAGAAGTGTTAAGTGTTGCAGGTGCTGCTACTTACACTTTCTGTGTTACTTACACTTCGTGTGTTTGTTACTTACACTTCCGTGTGTTACTTACACTTCGTGTGTTTGTTACTTACACTTCCTGTGTTACTTACAGTCCCTGTGTTATAGTTCCTGTGTTACTTACAGTCCCTGTGTTATAGTTCCTGTGTTACTTACAGTCCCTGTGTTACAGTTCCTGTGTTACAGTCCCTGTGTTCCAGTTCCTGTGTTACTTACAGTCCCTGTGTTATAGTTCCTGTGTTACTTACAGTCCCTGTGTTACAGTTCCTGTGTTACAGTCCCTGTGTTCCAGTTCCTGTGTTACTTACAGTCCCTGTGTTATAGTTCCTGTGTTACTTACAGTCCCTGTGTTACAGTTCCTGTGTTACAGTCCCTGTGTTCCAGTACCTGTGTTACAGTCCCTGTGTTCCAGTTCCTGTGTTACTTACAGTCCCTGTGTTACAGTTCCTGTGTTACTTACACTTCCTGTATTACTTATTGTTCCTGTGTTACAGTTCCTGTGTTACTTATAGTTCCTGTGTTACTTACACTTCCTGTGTTACCTACAGTTCCTGTGTTACTTACAGTCCCTCTGTTACAGTTCCTGTTTTACAGTTCCTGTGTTACACTTCCTGTGTTACTTATAGTTCCTGTGTTACTTACACTCCCTGTGTTACAGTTCCTGTGTTACTTACAGTTCCTGTGTTTCACTGTTCCTGTGCGCGCGTCGCCGCTCTTACGTCACCGCTTCACTGCTCATGCGTTCCAGTCGGTGTTTGGGATGCGAGTGATTTTTCACTGCTCTTGCTTTCCAGCCGACGCCTCACCACTTTCACTGCTATGAGAACGCAAGCTCTTTCACTGCCCGCGTGTCTTGTTCGAACGCACCCCTCCCCCTCCCCCCCCCACCTCAGCGTTTCACTGCTCTCACAATCTCGAACCCACCCAAACCCCCCCCCCCCCGCCCACCCCCGTCTCCCCACCTGTGTCACACCACAGGCATTTCACTGTTGCCCTCCCTCCCTCCCTCCCTCCCTCCGCCCCTCCCCCAGGAGGGAGGGTCCCGAGCCGGAGGAGGAGGAAGAGGAGGAGGAGGAGGAGGAAGAGGAGGAGGAAGAGGAGGAGGTGGGACAGGAGGCTTCACTGCTGCTGGTGCAGTGAATACGTAGGGCTTTGGTGGTGGGGATGGGGTGGGCTGGGGTGATGTGGGGTGGGTGGAGCGGATGGGTTGATTGGTGGGTGGGTGGGTCGGCTATAGCAGCAAGCCCACCCACCCACCCACCCACCCACCCATCCCTCCCTCACCTCCAGTAACCCACGTGAAGGCGTCCACATCAACCCACCACCACCACCTCCACCACCTCCCCCTCCTCCCTCCCCCTCCCCCCCTCAACGCTCTAGCACACACACACACACACACACACACACACACACACACACACACACACACACACACACACACATACACACAGTGTACGAGGGTGTGGTGTGTCCAAGTACACGTGTGTGTGTGTGTGGGGGTGTAGTGGTGGTGGTGGGTGTAGGAGAGGACACACACGTGTGTGTGTGTGTGTGTGTGTGTGTGTCCCCGGACGCCAGGAGGAGGAGAGGAGGGAGAGGACCGTGGCTTGGCTCGTCCGCCTTCGAGGACAACACTGTGGTGTGTGCCGGGCAAAGGAAGGGGGGGGGGGGGGAAGCCTGCTCTCTCTCTCTCTCTCTCTCTCTCTCTCTCTCTCTCTCTCTCTCTCTCTCTCTCTCTCTCTCTCTCTCTCTCTCTCCACCACCGCCGGTCGCCGCCACCGCCAAAGCTGCTCCTACTTCTGCTACTATTGCTGCTCCTCCTCCTCCCTCACTCCCTCACTCCTCTCCACCACCACCATCTCCAACATCTACCAACACCAACACTGCAGTCTCTTCCACCCTCTAGCTCTCTCTCTCTCTCCAACAACGCCACCCTCCCCCTCACTCCACCACCACACTGCAGTCTCCCCCTCCCCCCTCTCACTCTCCAACAACGCCACCCTCACTCTCCTCCTCCTCCTCCTCCACCACGAGCACCACCACCAACACTAGTACTCCTGCTGCTGCGCCCTCACTCTTCTCCACCACCACCACCACCACACTGCAGTCTCGCGCTCTTCTCCACCACCACCACCACCCCCACCCCCACCACCCCCACCACCCCCACCCCCACCCCCACCCCCACCACCCCCACCACACTGCAGTCTCATTCCCCCCCTCCCACACCCCCACACCCCCACCACCCGCCACCACCGCCAATGCAAAACCCCCCCACCCCATCTCTCTCTCTCTCTCTCTCTCTCTCTCTCTCTCTCTCTCTCTCTCTCTCTCTCTCTCGGGGGTGGGAGTGAGGGGATAATAATGGGGATATTATATAAAATCCTCAGATTCGAATCCCTAATTTTAAGCATATTCAAATCCCATCCCCTTCCCCCAAATTTTTCGCACATATGTGAATCCCGTTTTCACATGCATTCCAATCCCCGTTTTCTACATCAGTAAACCCCCTGCACTCTGTTTTTTTCGCATATATGTGAATCCCGTTTTCACATGCATTCAATTCCCCGTTTTCTACATCAGTAAACCCCCTGCACTCTGTTTTTTCGCATATATGTGAATCCCGTTTTCACATGCATTCCAATCCCCGTTTTCTACATCAGTAAACCCCCCGCACTCTGTTTTCTTCTTCTTCTTCTTTTAACCCCTAGATGTCTCTGTACACACACTCTCTCTCTCTCCCTATTTCCCTTCCATCCCAGACTATGTGATAGTGGCGTAGCGATCATAGCGTTCCTGACCATGACGCGACCCGCACAGGGTCCAGCGTGGCGTAGGTTCGAATCCCGGAGGCGGCACTCCGTCCACAGTCAACCCAGCTGTTCATCCACAGCGAGGGTGGGGGGCGGGGGGGTTAGTCGACAAAACGGGTACCTGGCTCAGGCTAAGGTGTATATATATACATATATATATATATATATATATATATATATATATATATATATATATATATATATATATATATATATATAAATTCTCCACCACCCTCCCTCCCCCCCTGCCCACACCTGACCTAGCTCGACCTCGTGTGTGTGTGTGTGTGTGTGTGTGTGTGTGTGTGTGTGTTTGTCTGTGTCTGTGTGTTATAAGTACTGAAATCACATATGTGGTTCAGTATCTTTTACATATAGAGGATCTCTCTCTCTCTCTCTCTCTCTCTCTCTCTCTCTCTCTCTCTCTCTCTCTCTCTCTCTCTCTCTCTCTCTCTCTCTCTCTACGTTGCTCACCCATCCCGTCCTGGGTTATCTTATCTGGCCGTTGTGTTTATTTGAATGAATGGGGGGGGAGATGACGACGACGGAGGGGGGGTGATACAGGGGGGGGGGGTACTGTTGACTTGATGTGGGGGGGAGGGAGGGAAAAGTTGGAGGGGGGGTTAGAATGATGTGGGGTGCTACATGGGTGTGGTATGTATGTAAGTGCGGGGGGGGGGCTTGCAGAGGGGGGGTGTGGTAGAGAGGTTGAGGTGGGGGAAGAGGTTGAGTGGGGGGGCGGAGGGAGCGTAACTTGAAAGTGGGGGGGGGGAGGTCACGTGAGAGGTGAAGTGGTTGGCATTTCCGCTGACCTTAGGCAAGGCCGTGTCCCCCCCCCCTCGTCCCCCCTCCCTCCCCCTCTCTCCCCCCTCCCTCCCCCCTCCCCCCTCACCCCAGCCTCGTACTGGTCAACACCCATACAAGGTCGGGCGCCGGCAGCATTCCGCTGCTGACCCAGGATGACCTTGGTCAGCAAGGTCACACACACACACACACACACACACACACACACACACACACACAAGGCTCCCCCCCTCCCCCTTCCTCCCCCCCCGACCACTGTGTCGGCAGTAATGACCCACCTCCCTCCCTCCCCCTCCCCCTCTCCTCCTTCCCCTACACCCCCCCCTAGGCCGTGTCACGGGAGGGGAAGGGGGAAGGGGTGGGGGGTAGGGTCCTCTGACCTCCCCTTATCCCCTCCTCGTCTCCCCCCTCTCCTAAAACCACCCCCCCCCATTCTCCTCCCTCCCCCTTAACCCCAGTTACAAGGTCATGTTGATGACCTCCAGTTACGCAAGGTCACACAAGGTCACCAACGGATTCTTCGGTTGTTGTTCCGTGTTTTTGCCGGGGGTCATGATGGAGCGTTACGAAGGGGAGGGGGGGGTAGCAGCGTTACGAGGGGAGGAGGGGGGTTAGCAGCGTTACGAGGGGAGGGGGGTTAGCAGCGTTACGAAGGAAGGAGGGGGGTTAGCAGCGTTACGAGGGGAGGAGGGGGGTTAGCAGCGTTACGAGGGGAGGAGGGGGTTAGCAGCGTTACGAGGGGAGGGGGGTGGTTAGCAGCGTTACGAGGGGAGGGGGGGAGTTAGCAGCGTTACGAGGGGAGGGGGGGAGTTAGCAGCGTTACGAGGGGAGGAGGGGGGTTAGCAGCATTACGAGGGGAGGGGGGTTAGTAGCGTTACGAGGGGAGGAGGGGTTAGCAGCGTTACGAGGGGAGGAGGGGGGTTAGCAGCATTACGAGGGGAGGAGGGGGGGTTAGCAGCGTTACGAGGGGAGGAGGGGGGTTAGCAGCGTTACGAGGGGAGGAGGGGGGTTAGCAGCGTTACGAGGGGAAGCGGTAAGCAACGTTACGAAGGTAGTTTAGGAGCGTTACGATAGGGAGGTTAGCAGCGTTACAAGGGGGGGGGGCAGGGTTGTAAGCGTTACAAGCCACTGTGTTATAACAGTTTCCTGGCGTCACAAACGTTCGTCTTGTTTATAACGTTATTAGCGTTACGAGCCAAGGCTCGTCACAGCAGCGTTACAAGCGGGGGGTGGGTGGACACCGTTACCATCATCAGCATTGTCACGACACCGTTACAAACGACGGGTTCGTTGGAGCAGCATTGCCAACACCGGTCTCCACTCGCAGGTCTTTGGCTGGACACGAAATTTATTTTTTTTTTTTTTTTTTTTTGCTTTTGTTGGTGTAAGCTGACTGTTGTTAGCAGCTTTAAAAGCTTTGCTTGCATGCTTAGTGACAGCTCAAGCTTTGTTTGTTGGCAGTGCTAACCAGTGGGAGTTTCTTAGGGAAGACACGTTAAGCTTGGGAAGGGGGAAGGTTTGGTAGCAGGGTTGCAAACGAAGGCCAAAACCCCCCCCCATCAGGCAGCGTTACAAGTGGAGGTTTGTGGAAAGGAAGGTTGCCAGATGTTTATTTTTTTTTGGGGGGGGGGGAGAGGGAGGGGGGAGGTCTCTTTCCCCACTGTATTACTTGAGGTGGAATTTTTTGAGTGGGGGAATAAGCTAAAAGAATGACTATGGTGTGGGGGATAAGCTAAAAGAATGACTGTGGTGTGGGGGTAATAAGCTAAAGGAATGACCATGGTGTGGGGAATAAGCTAAAGGAATGACTATGGTATGGGGTAATATGCTAAAGGAATGACCATGGTGTGGGGAATAAGCTAAAGGAATGACTATGGTATGGGGTAATATGCTAAAGGAATGACCATGGTGTGGGGAATAAGCTAAAGGAATGACCATGGTGTGGGGGAATATGCTAAAGGAATGACCATGGTATGGGGTAATATGCTAAAGGAATGACGATGGTGTGGGTGGGAATAAGCTAAAGGAATGACCATGGTGTGGGGGGGGGGGGGAATAAGCTAAAGGAATGACTATGGTGTGGGGGAATAAGCTAAAAGAATAATCATGGTGTGGAGGGTGTGGGAGGAGGCAGAGGTGGTGTGAGCCAAACGAACGACCACATTACGGGAGGAGGATTAAGCTAAAGGAACGACTCACATTACGGGAGAAGGATTAAGCTAAAGGAACGACCAGTTGTAGCACAAACTAAGGTCAAAGAACAGAGGATTAAGCTAAAGGAACGACCAGCTGTAGCACACACTGAGGTCCAAGAACAGCCCTCGCCAAGGAGAGAGAGAGAGAGAGAGAGAGAGAGAGAGAGAGAGAGAGAGAGAGAGAGAGAGAGAGAGCAAGAAGAAGCTGGGGCTTCGAGCATTAAGCTGAGGCACCTACAGCTGTAAAGCTTGGTGAAAAGGCCCCCATTACGACACAGGATCGACCACAACGCAGACATTTTAAGCTGAGGAAGATTTTAATTAAAAGAATTACATTTACTCGAACTACGCGTGAGGGGGAGGGTGGGGGGTTGCCACCATGTGTGGCGGGGGTGGCGACGGAATGGATGAAGGTAACAAGTATGAATTATGTACATATATATATATATATATATATATATATATATATATATATATATATATATATATATATATATATATATATGTCTGTGTATGTGTATGTATGTATACACGTTGAGATGTATGTGTATGTATATGTGCGTGTGTGCATGGGCGTTTATATATATATACATGTGTATATGGGTGGGTTGGGCTATTTGTTTCGTCTGTTTCCTTGCGCTACCTCGCTGACGCGAGAGACAGCGACAAAGTATGATATATATATATATATATATATATATATATATATATATATATATATATATATATATATATATATATAAATCGCAACTGGAGATCAGAAAAAGTTATATGATGAAGAAATAATTAAAAGAAAATATACCGTGAATAGGCTAAAGGAATGGCCAGAAAAGGATGAATGAAGAAAATAGAAAGCAGGTTGAGATAGCAAGGTGAATTGCGGTACATTTTGGAACAGGTTGTGAGAGAGAGAGAGAAAGAAAGAGAGAGAGGAGGAGGTTACAAGAGATAAGCTAATAGAACCCAGTGGAAACAAAAAAAGGGAAGCGGGGAACCCACACCCCAACGTCGAGAGGAGAAAATCCTAAGAGAACGAACCCAAAGCATGGCGGGTACCCTGGTATACCTCTAGGGGGGCGGGGGGGGGGGAGGGGCGTAGATAACAATGCGGGAGCACGTTTCCCCCCCCCCCCCCGAACTGCAGGCGTGGCTTGACCAACCCACACACACACACACACACACACACACACACACACACACAATCCACCATGTCTGTTTGATCTTATTATTCGAAGTTGTTCATCTCATTCTCGTGTTGTTTGGTGTGTGTGTGTGTGTGTGTTTGCTTGGTTGGTATAGCCTGCTGTTGCAAACTAACCCCCCCTTCCCTCCCCCTTCCCCTTCTTCCCCTTCTTCCCCTTTCCCCTTCCCTCCCCCATTCCCTTTCCCCTTCCCTCCCCCATTCCCTCCCCCCTTCCCCTTCCCCTTTCCTTGCTCTCTTGCACCCACCTCAGCCATTCATTCTTGCCTAGCATATAATGCAACACAGCCCAGCACAACGTGGCTCACACACACACACACACACACACACACACACACACACACACACACACACACACACACATACACACACGAACATACATACACATACACACATACATACACACTCACACACATACACACACATATATACGTACACACACACACTTACACACATACACATACACACACACTCACACATATACACACATACATACATACATACATACATACATACATACACACACACATACACACACACACACACACACACACACACACACACACACACACACACACACACAATCACGGTGGCCGACCATCTTTTCCAGTAAACCGGATTTAACAAACAACCTTCTCCCCCCTCCCCCTCCCCCCTCTCCCCTCCCCTCCCCCCCCTTCGCTGCCCACAACCCCCCAGCGATACAAATAATGTAGTGATGACTGTTTTGGAATGCCTTGCAGAACACGCGTGGCATTTCCGCCCAGCGGTGTATCGTGGGGAGGGGGGTGGGTTGGGGGGAGGGGGAGTAGGGAGTGTGGGGGGGGATGGGTGAGTGAGGCCGCTGCGCCGGGGGTGACGCGCATGGGGGGGGGGGAGGGTAGGCAGTGGACCTCTCTACTCTCTCTCTCTCTCTCTCTCTCTCTCTCTCTCTCTCTCTCTCTCTCTCTCTCTCTCTCTCTCTCTCTCTCTCCCCCTCCCCCTCCCCCTCCCCCTTGAATCGTGATACAGGACAGTTGTACTTAGTGCATAAGGTGGAGGGGGGGAGGGGAGGGAGGGAAGGAGAGGAGGAGGGTGTGGGTTGCCACTGTTTCAAGGGAGGGGAGGGAAAGGAGGGGTGGGTGGGTGGGTGGGGGGAGAGAGTAACGTATCTGGAGGAGGGGAGGGGAAGGGAGGTGGTAACGCATTAGGGGGGAGGGAGGAGGAGAGGAGGAGGGGGAAGGGTGGGGGTGGTGGTGGCAGGGTGTAACGCACCGGTTCAGGGAGGGGTTGGGAGGGAGGGGGAGGGAGGGGTTGGGAGGGAGGGAGGGAGGGGTTGGGAGGGAGTGAGGGAGGGAGGGAGGTATAAGGGGCCAGTGATTTCAACACGGGCGTAGTTTGGGGGCATGTGAAATGATGGGGTGGTGGGGGGGGGGGGGGCGTGGTGGTGGTGGTGAGGGGGAGGGAGGGGAGGGGGTGATTGGTAGCGTGGGAGAGGGGGAGTGTAGAATGTTGATCAAGGTTGCTGTTGGGTCCTGGAGCCCGGCGTGCGGGACGTATGTATGGTGCAATAACGTGGACCATAGGTGACCTGAAACCGGGTTGGGGGTTGGTTCCTGGTTAGAGAGAGAGAGAGAGAGAGAGAGAGAGAGAGAGAGAGAGGTGTGTTTGGTTACTGGTGAGCAGCAGAGAGAGAGAGAGAGAGAGAGAGAGAGAGAGAGAGAGAGAGAGAGAGAGAGAGAGGTGTGTTTGGTTACTGGTGAGCAGCAGAGAGAGAGAGAGAGAGAGGCGTTATAGTACAGGAGGAGGCACCTCCGCCTCCACCTCTCCCTCCGGCTCAACAGCCGCCACCTTTGGAATATGGTTTTCGCCCTGACACCATCAAGGGCTGGGGTGGGTTGGGTGGAGGGGGTGGGTTGGGGTGGGTGGTGGGGTTGGGTCATTTATCCCAATGTTCAACAGTGTCCAGACCTGAGAAGGAGGGGGAAAAAAAGAAAAAAAAGGCAAGTGGGTTGCCCACTTCATGCGTTCCTCTTTCTTTTCAGTCCGTGTCATTCGTTCGGGCAGTTAAATTCCTGTGAAGTAAAATGGAAGGGAAGGTCTCTCGTGTATTGTGTCGTCGGACATTACTTAATTCAGTTGTTTGATGTATGTATATATACATGTGTATGTGGGTGGGTTGGGCCATTCTATCGTCTGTTTCCCTTCCGCTACCTCGCTAACGCGGGAGACAGCAACTAAGAATGATAATGATAATATATATATATATATATATATATATATATATATATATATATATCTTCATAAGAATTATTTCATTGCGATGCCATTGGTTTTTCTTACTGTTCTCTGCATTCGTTCTATTGTTCTTCTTCTGTGTTCTCTTGGTCACAGACCAAGTTTGCATGACCCTGATGTGAACTGGATCTTCTGAGGGTAGTGTTTTAGTTCATAACTGATAACCACTCTAAGGTCTATATATATATTTTTTTTATCCTTTATGATAAATGGCCTATCGAGAATTTTTAGGTTCGTCATTTTATACTTTTGAATCGCCACTTACTTTGTTACGTTTGTATTTGTGTACGTGTGAGATACAGTGGCCATGTCCCTCGCCACTACACCAGTTCGTGTAGACAACCTTCTCCTACTCCTTCAGCTACTTTTGTATATAGGGGGAAAGGGGGAAAGTATATATATATATATATATATATATATATATATATATATATATATATATATATATATATATATATATATGTTCTTATGAATCCACGGGGGAAATGAAACAAGATAAGTTCCCAAGTGCACTTTCGTGTCATAATCACATCATCATCAGGGGAGACACAAGAGAGAAATATAACAGTCAGTTGATATACATCGAAGAGACGAAGCTAGGACGCCATCTGGTAAACTCATAGGAATATACTTGATCACGCGCAAAATTGTGATCCTTTCCAATATATATATATATATATATATATATATATATATATATATATATATATATATATATATATATATATATATATGAAAGTATTTTACTGTGGTTACTGACGTGGTTGGTGAATAGTATGGGGTCTATGAGCTACCCTTGTGGTACCCCATCTGTTATGATGGGACGGTCGGGTGTTTCCCCCGTCCGGGTGGACAGGAGAGGTGAGACAGGTACTGGTGGACGGGACACACTGAACCCGGAGTTAAGTCGTCTTCTTGACGGGTGAAATGACAGAGATGGGCCCTGGGAATAGACGGGAGACAGAGAGTGGTCGATGGTTCCAGGGTGGTGGTGGTGAGTGGGGGAATGAAGGAAGGAAGGAAGGAAGGAAGGGAGGAAGGGAGGGAGGAACAGATGATGGTTGGTGATGGTAGATGGAGCAAGAGGAGGAGGGAGGGCTTTAGCAGGAGGGAGTGAGGGAGTCCATCCATCTCGCTGCTATATAGAAGGTTGCTTGGGGGGAGTGAGGGAGTGAGGAAGGGAGGGAGTCCATCCATCTCGCTGCTGTATAGAATGTTGGTTAGGGGGGAGTGAGGGAGTGAAGGAGGAGGGAGTCCATCCATCCATCTCGCTGCTATATAGAGTGTTGGGGGGTGTGAGGGAGCGAAGGAGGGAGTCCATCCATCTCGCTGCTATATAGAGGGATGGGTGGGTGGATGGGGGTACACATCATAATGATTGCAAGTGCTGTGTGTGTATGTGTGTGTGTGTGTGTGTGTGTGTGTGAGTCTGTGTGTGTGTGTGTTGGTGGGGGGGGGGGAGAAATAGTCATTGCTTCCTCCCAACATTCCTCCCTTGAACCATTCCAGGCATTTCCTCTTTTGCCATCACACACACACACACACACACACACTCACACAACCTACCCTACCCCCTCCCTAAACCACCAGAATCCATTGCATTGTCCTTAAAAAAAAAAAATAGATTTTATTTATCCTTCTTCTTCGTCTAAGTTGACCAATGGTTGTGTTGCAATGGAAGCCACAAAAATATGTGTCTACTTCGATGTAGATAGATTTAGATAGTTTGTAGAGTGTCTGATATCTTTTC
>NC_092250.1:339893-357393 GCF_036320965.1 Panulirus ornatus | reverse complement strand
TCTTCTTATTTCAGAGATGAATGATGTCCGTCCGTCTGTGTGTCTGTGTGTCTCTGCCATCTCTGCCCTCCCTCGTCATCCCATCGGCATAGTAAGTACAACAGTGATGGAGTCCATCTTAAGAGTTTGTAGTTAGGTATGTAAATGGCATCCGGATGTGCCTGTGTTCGTGTGTGTGTGTGTGTGTGTGTGTGTGTGTGTGTGTGTGTTCGTGTGTTTGTGTCAGTGTGTGTGTGTTTGTGTGTGTGTGTGTGTGTGCATGCATGTGTGTGTGTTTGTGTATGTGTGTGTGTGTGTGTGTGTGTGTGTGTGTGTGTGTGTGTGTGTGTGTGTGTGTGCATGCATGTGTGTGTGTTTGTGTATGTATGTGTGTGTGTGTGTATGTGTGTGTGTGTGTGTGTGTGTGTGTGTGTGTGTGTGTGTGTGTATGTGTGTGTGTGTGTGTGCATGCATGTGTGTGTGTTTGTGTATGTATGTGTGTGTGTGTGTGTATGTGTGTGTGTGTGTGTGTGTGTATGTGTGTGTGTATGTGTGTGTGTGTGTGTGTGTGTGTGTGTGTTAATTATCATTCCCTGGTCTAATCATAACAATTAATTGCTAATTATATCTTATTCAAGTTTAACTACCAGTTTGCCTAATTGTTCTAGGTAGAATTTCATTCGTTAGTTCACATGGTTTGGTCTAACAAACTGTTCTAATCACTTGGTTTGTTCTAACAAACTATCGTACGCTGGGACGCTGGGTATCGTACGCCAGGCGTTGAAGAGTACCGTGCGCGTGTGTTGGTCATCATCGTACATCGTCGTCGTCGTCGTCGTCGTCGTGTGTGTGGTGAGGTTGTCGTACCTGAGGGGGGGGGGGGAGAGTTAGCTGTGTTCGCGGGGTCCATGAGCGGCTCAGCTTAGTACAAGCTTGAGTGTGTGGGCATGCTCAAGTTAAGCTGGCGTAGGTGGCGAAGTTATCGTACGCATGCTCAAGTTAAGCTGGCGTAGGTGCCGAAGTTATCGTACACTTGCTTTAGAACGTTTCACAAGCTGGGGGTTGACATGGTGAACGTTTTGGCATTGTTACGTCACTTTAGAACGTTTCACAAGCTGGGGGTTGATATGGGAAACGTTTTGGCATTGTTACGTCGCTTTAGAACGTTTCACAGCTGGGGGTTGATATGGGAAACGTTTTGGCATTGTTACGTCACTTTAGAACGTTTCACAGCTGGGGGTTGACATGGGAAACGTTTTGGCATTGTTACGTCGCTTTAGAACGTTTCACAGCTGGGGGTTGATATGGGAAACATTTTGGTATTGTTACGTCACTTTCGAACGTTTCACAGCTGGGGATTGCGATTGGCCGGCCCCAAGCCAATGGTAAATATAAATTCACAAGGTGTTTATATATATATTTTTTTCCCCTTCCTCCGCAGCTGAACTACATACACATCTGTGCTGGGAGATGTCTGCTGTGTTATGGCTGGTGGTAGAAACGTATTAGGTGTATGACCATATACATTTTTGTGTCTTAGGTCCTGGTATAGGAATATGACTTTATATATATGTATATATACATTGCTGGGTAATGTTATAGCAATATGACTATATATATATATATATATATATATATATATATATATATATATATATATATATATATATATATATACATTGCTGGGTAATGTTATAGGAATATGACTCTATGTATAAACATTTATAAGTACTGTTGGCTCATTCGCTATAAACATTCTAGGAATGTACATCTATGTATAGCTTAGTCATTATAAACATTTTCTAGGAACTGATGAGCTCATCCGCTATAAACATTCCCAGAATATAGCTCTATAGATAGCGCACGCATCATAAACATTCCCAGGTCCACGCTCGCTTTTGGTTTAGCATACACATCATGCACACAGGACTCTCATGTAGGTTGCTATATACATTCCCTGCTATATACATTCCCAGATACTCTGTGAGCTACCTCGCTGTAGACGGCTACAGCGGTACAGTATAAATCGCCCCCCTTCCCCCCAACCCCTTCCCCCCTTCCCCCCTTCCCCCTTCCCCCATTCCCCCATCCCCCATCCCCATTCACCATTCCCCATCCCCCCCTTCCCCATCCCCCCTTCCCCTCATTAAAGAATAGGAGAAGGTCATAATGATCATAATTATTTGGATACACGTGTTGGTCATTTGAGGGAAAGGGAGGGGGGGCGGCGCGCGCCCCCCCGTACGCGGCGTCTACGCTGCGTACAGTTGCGTCAGTGTGCTTGGAGCAGTAGGCGCGCCCAGCGAGCGGGTAACCGCACAGGAAATGCCAAGTGCATCACAATATCCCCCCCCCCTCCATCATCATCCCCTCCTCCTCCTCCTCCTCCTCCTCCTCCTCCTCCTCCTCCTCCTCCTCCTCCTCTTCCCCCCTCCTCCTCTTCCCTCCCACCTACTCCTCCTCCTTCTACCCCCTCCCCCCCTCAGGTCAGACCTGTAGTGTATGGAGGAGTGTGCAAGCAAGCTAACGCTATATATATATATATATATATATATATATATATATATATATATATATATATATATATATTGGAAAGGATCACAATTTTGCGCGTGATCAAGTATATTCCTATGAGTCCACGGGGGGAGAAAATGAAACACGATAAGTTCCCAAGTGCACTTTCGTGTCATAATCACATCATCATCAGGGGAGACACAAGAGAGAAATATAAGTCAGTTCATTCTCCATCTCTGTCTGTCTGTCTGTCTCTCTCTCTCTCTCTCTCTCTCTCTCTCTCTCTCTCTCTCTCTCTCTCTCTCTCTCTCTCTCTCTCTCTCACAGTGCGCATGCTGGCCCGAATGCAAGGCTAGCTGTCTGCAGGACATGGCGTTGTAAATGGTAAATGATTTACAGGAACATCACCAAATGCCGTCTGTACGAAGCGTTGGGGACGGTAAATGATTTACAGAAACACCCCCAAATGCCGTCTTTCGCACGAAGCGTTGTCAATGGTAAATGATTTACAGGACCCGTTGTAACGCCTTCTGTACGAAGGGTTGTAAGTGGTAAATGATTTACAGGACCCGTTGTAACGCCTTCCGTACGAAGGGTTGTAAGTGGTAAATGATTTACATAAACACTCCAGTGCCTTCTGTACGAAGGGTTGTAAATGGTAAATGATTTACAGGACCCGTTGTAACGCCTTCTGTACGAAGGGTTGTAAATGGTAAATGATTTACAGGAACCCGTTGTAATGCCTTGTGGACGTCGTGCTGTAAACACGTAAGACACGCGCGTGTGGATGATGCATCCACACGCGCGTGTGGCCTCGAGTTCATCCGGTGGATGACAGTGTGGATGTCATGTCTCTGGGCTATGTGGATGATGCATCCACACCATGTGGCCTCGAGTTCATCCAGTGGATGACAGTGTGGATGACATGTCTCTGGGCTATGTGGATGATGCATCCACACGCGCGTGTGGCCTCGAGTTCATCCGGTGGATGACAGTGTGGATGACATGTCTCTGGGCTATGTGGATGATGCATCCACACGCGCGTGTGGCCTCGAGTTCATCCAGTGGATGACAGTGTGGATGACATGTCTCTGGGCTATGTGGATGATGCATCCACACGCGCGTGTGGCCTCGAGTTCATCCAGTGGATGACAGTGTGGATGACATGTCTATGGGCTAATGTGGAATGATGCATCCAATGTTGGTGGATGATGATGTGGATGAAGAGGATGTTTGGTCTTGTGGATGACTGATAACTGTGTATGTGTGTGTGTGTGTGTGTGTGTGTGTGTGTGTGGAGGGGGGGGGCGACACAGGCTGGAGGTTAAAGGTCAAACCCGAGCGGAGGTCGCGACGGGTTGAAAGGTCAGTGTGTGGTGTCAGGTTACCTCTGAGGGGAGGGGGGAAGGGGGTGGGAGGGGGGAAAGTGGGGGTGGAGGGGGGAAAGTGGGGGTGGGGGGGTGTTGATGCGTTTGTGTTGCGGGAGGAGGGGGTTGGGGGGTGATGGGGTATTGTGGGGGGGATGGGTGGTGGTGATGGTAGAGGGAGTGTTATGGGGAAGGGAGGGATGGAGGGAAGGGAGGGATGGAGGGAAGGGAGGGTTGACATTGGTGTCTGGAGGGGGGGTTGAGATGGAGGGAAGGGGAGGGGGAAGGGAGGGTTTTTGTTGTTGTTGAAGGGGGGGGGGGCGATTTCCAGCCACCAGCGACCCCCCCCCTCTCCCCCTCCCCCATTTTGCGCCCCCCTCCCTTCATTATGCGCCCCCCTCTCCCCCACCCATTACGCGCCCCCTCTCCCCCCACCCATTACGCGCCCCGCCCTCCCCCATCTCTCTCGCCTTTCTTGAACCATCGCAGACATGGGTCATATTACCTCCGTCTTATCTCTAAGAACAGGACGATAAAGATGATAAAAAATAAACCCTTCAAACAGTAGGATGAACTGATAACAGAAGAGGGGGGGACACCTCCTCGATCGCCCCCCCCTCGCTCGCACGCCCCCCCATTCCCCATTCTTAGAGTGGGACGGGGGTGCACACTGGCCCCCCCCCCCATACCTTCGATTGGTCTGCGTGGGGGAGCTGTGGTCCAGAGACGTGGTTCCTACTCACACGACGAAGAGATGATGGTGTTATACGCACCTGACGCCTCGCATACGCGCGTAATTGGGCGAAAATAGAAGTCTTTCGAGCGTAGAAAATGTCTGAAATTGAAAGGGGGATATTATGTCCAAAAAAAATGAAAGAAAAAGGTTTTGGGAGGTGTTTGATGATTCCAATTTCCCGTTCTCATGTCTCTCCAGTGGGGTTTCCATAGCCTCTTCAACACGTGGTGGCCACTGTGAACAGGAACTGCATCATACACACTCAACACTGCTGAAAAACGAAACAAAAACGGACACTGGAACAGAAAAAAAAAAAATCCCACTCTTGTTAACCGAGAAGTTCCTCAGTGGGCCACAGGTGGCACAACACCGCCACAAACATGGTTGGTCAGCCGGGGAAGCCGAGAAGTTCCTCAGTGGGCCACAGGTGGCACAACACCGCCACAGACATGGTTGGTCAGCTGGGGAAGCCGAGAGAAAAAGCAGGAGAGGCATTCCACCCTCCAGAGGTGATCGTTGTGGGGGACTGGTTGGATGGTGATCAGCCTCGTTATAGCCAAGGGTCGTTGACCGAGGGAAGGTCCCCAACTACGTGGCGCTCTCCAGCATCAGTAGATAAGAGATAGTAGATAGTAGAGTGGAGTGGCTTGGTGCTTTCTCAGCTCTGTATCATCATCTACCCATAGATGCCATACCTCTTATATATCTATCTATCTATCTATCTATCTATCTATATATATATATATATATATATATATATATATATATATATATATATATATATATATATATATATATATTTATACAATACATGACGTGTATTTAGATGATCGGTATTGGAATGGTCATAAGGAAAGTTAAATCAAGGTTACGAACGAGTTATGACTGACGTGGTTTGCCCCGTCATTCCGCCCCGCCCCGCCCCGCCCCCCCCTTTATCCTGCCCCATCTCAACCCCCCTCCCCTCCCAACCTCAAAAGACTCTCCCTCCCCCACCCCTCCAACTCCTTCCTCAAAAGCCCCCCCTCCCCCCTTATCTCCCCCCCCCCCGCCCCCTGCGAGGGTTCACCCACCACCCAAGGTAAGAGAGCGACTGAAGGTCCATTTTCTGTTGATTGAACACACCCCCCGCCTCCCCCTCCCCCCCATACCCTCTGAGCCACTCACAGAAAACGGAGGCGTAGCAGGGAACCCGCACGTTTGGCGCACGTTTTAAAGAACGCCACCAGAGGGGAAGAGGGGGGGTGAGGGGTGAGGGGGAAGGGGAAGAGTAGGTCGTGAGGATGCGACAGGAGGGAGGGAAGAAGGAGGGAGGGAGGAGGGATTCGAACCGATGATAGCTAATTCGTCTACCAAGATTGAAGTGGTCGTGGCATATGGCCTGATGTGTGTGTGTGTGTGAACGGTAGACTTCGATAATTATATATATATATATATATATATATATATATATATATATATATATATATATATATATATAAATAAGTCCTTTTATATAAAGACGGTTCCTCCATACACCCTCTCTCTCTCTCTCTCTCTCTCTCTCTCTCTCTCTCTCTCTCTCTCTCTCTCTCTCCACCCGCCCCATGGTTTAATTCAACCCGGGAAAACAAAAAAAAAACGGGATTGAAAATGATAGTCACCTTACAATAGTGGGTGACCGCCATTGTTAAACAAAAAAAAAAAAAAGAAAAAAAATGAAAAAAAAATATATATATAGTCTTAGAAGATTGGCGCTGCGGGAGGTTGTGTGTGAGGTTGTGAGGTTGTGTGTGAGGGTTGTAGTGTAGAAGAAGGGGAGATGGGGTTGGGGGGTTGGGGAGAAGTGTGTTGTGTGGTGTGTCACCCCCGTTTTCTACCTTGTTTTCTGTGTGGTAGAGGGGGAGTGACGGGGCGGGTGGGTTGTGTCCATTAGTGTTGTGTGTATGGACTGAAAAGCCAAGGGTGACCCTCCCATTGCTAAGGGTGGGAAATGGCGAATATATATGTATATATATATATATATATATATATATATATATATATATATATATATATATATATATATATATATATATATATATATATATATTAGCCCTCACCTTTTTCTAATGGTTCCTCTTTAGGAAGGGCGTGGCTTTTAGTCATGTGACTAATTATTAATATATTCTCCCCACCAACAACTTTGCAATGTCTTAAGTTACTTAAAAATATTTCAAATTAGTGTCAATATCGTCCGGATAAATACTGCCATTCGACACTCCGCTAGTCTCCCTGATGTTATTCCGGGAAATTTACTTTAGGATGCCATTAATCAGAACTATGTATATACATATATATTTTTCTTTAGGTTTGATTTAGATTTGAATGTCCAACTCTTGTTGTATATGAGTTCAAGTCTGAACGTAAATAGATTACGTTAAGCGACTCACTGGGCTTAATGATAGATTTAAAACTATCGGTGTATGTTTGAAATTGTGTATGTTTGTATGGTTTAATACAGTGTGTGTGTATGGTTTGATGCAGTGTATGTATGTGTGGTTTAATACAGTTTATGTTTGTATGGTTAATACACTATGTTTGTATGGTTTAAGACAGTGTATGTATGTATGGTTTAATACAGTGTATGTTTGTATGGTTTAATACACTATGTTTGTATGGTTTAATACACTATGTTTGTATGGTTTAATACAGTGTATGTATGTATGGTTTAATCCTGTTGGTGTGTGTTTAATTCTTTTTTGATACTGTTTGACGAGTGTTTTTTGTATAGTGGTGTTAACGCTGGTTTAATGGCTATGACGGGTTTAATGACGTCAACTGATGTTTGGTTCTGTGCTGGTCGTGTCGGTTTGGTTTAATGACTATGACGGATGTTTGGTTTAATGCCGTTGATGTCTGGTTTAGCGATGGCTTGTTATACCGTTAAAACGTTTGGTTTAATACTGACGAACGTTTGGTTTAATGCGACTGACGTATGTTTGGTTTAATGACGTCAGCGATTGTTTAGGTTAATGACGTCAACGACTGTTTGGGTTTAATGACGTCCACAGTTGTTTGGGTTTAATGACGTCAACAATTGTTTGGGTCTAATGACGTCAGCGATTATTTGGGTTTAATGACGTCAGCGAGTGTTTAGGTTGAATGACGTCAACGATTGTTTGGGTTGAATGACGTCAATGATTGTTTTGATCAAATGACGTCAACAATTGTTTGGGTTTAATGACGCGGCGAGTGGTTGGGTTTAATGACGTCAACGACTGGGTTTTTTGTTTTTTAAAACCCCGTCCGTCGACGTAACAATGTTGCGTCTGCTTCCGATGACGCATGTCTGGGGGTCGGCACTTCTGACGTACGACGGAATTAACATTACGACCACGTACGACATGTACGCACAGGGTACGCTCCCCCCCCCCCACACCTTACTGATCTTCAAGGATATATATATATATATATATATATAATATATATATATATATATATATATATATATATATATATATATATATACTTGCCACGTATTCCCTGCGTGTCGTAGAAGGCGACTAAAAGGGGAGGGAGCTGAGGGAGCGGGGGGGCTGGAAATCCTCCCCTCCTGTTTTCTTTCTAATTTTCCAAAGGAAGGAACAGAGAAGGGGGCCAAGTGAGGATATTCCCTCAAAGGCCCAGTCCTCTGTTCTTAACGCTACCTCGCTAACGCGGGAAATGGCGAATACGTATGAAAGAAAATATATATATATATATATATATATATATATATATATATATATATATATATAGATAGATAGATAGATAGATAGATAGGTATCGCCAGTGTTTACCGTTTTTTAACCCAGAGAGCAGAAGGCAACCCACAAAACAGTGTTGCCAAGCAACCGAGGTTAGACCTGGGTTCGCTGGTTGGCTGGGTGGGGGCAGCTAACGTATATATCGCTCTGTAGTGTCGTCCTGTTCGACGATAGACTCCCCAGTGGCGTTTAAAATAGATCTTTTTTTGGGGGGTATTTAAGTAGTTTTTTTTCGTTAGGCATTTTTTTTTTTTTTTGTTATAGGTGTATTGACTAGGGTCAAGGGGGTATCGCTGGGAATGCGTCATCGGTGGTGTATGGAGGTGAAGGGGGAAGGGGTGAGGGAGGGAGGGGAACCTGGACGGAGCCAGCCAGCCAGCCAGCGCGCGCGCGCGCGCTTTTAAACGAAGGTCGTGGTGGTCGTGGGCCACAGTGTGGAGGGATATTTTTATTTGTGGCTATTTCTGGGGCGCAAGGTGGTAGTTGGGGGGGGGTGGAGGGGAGGGGGGTAAGATGGGGAGGTGTGGAGAGGAGGGGGGAAGATGGGGGTGTGGAGGGGAGGGGGAAAGATGGTGGGTGGAGGGGTGGGAGGAAGATGGAGGGGAGGGAGGGGGGAGATGGTGGGTGTGGAGGGGAGGGGGAAGATGGGGGTGTGGAGGGGAGGGGGAAGATGGGGGGTGTGGAGGGGAGGGGGAAGATGGGGTGGTTGGGAGGGGAGGGGGAAGATGGGGTGGTTGGGAGGGGGGAAGATGGGGGGTGTGGAGGGGAGGGGGAAGATGGGGTGGTTGGGAGGGGGATGATGGGGGGTGTGGAGGGGAGGGGAAGATGGGGAGGTGTGGAGGGGAGGGGGAAGATGGGGAGGTGTGGAGGGGAGGGGGAAGATGGGAGGTGTGGAGGGGAGGGGGAGGGGGAAGATGGGGTGGTTGGGAGGGGGAAGATGGGGGGTGGAGGGGTGGGGGAAGATGGGGGAGGCGGGGGGGAACTGACGTTGTATTGTTGGGCGGACACTGACTGGGGGAGGGGGGAGCCGTACATGGGGAGGGGGAGGCTGTGTTGAAGTGGGAGGGGAGGAGGGGAAGGTGCAGGGGAAAGGGGGAGGGGGGCAGAAGTGAGGCTTGCTCTTAGTTATAGCTCAAAGAACTTTGTTTGTTTGTTTGTTTCTTTGTGTGTGTGCTTTTTGAAGGGAAGATTTTTTTTGTTTTGTTTTGTTTTGTGTTTGTTCAAGCCTGTTCAAGATATATTTTTTTTCTTTGTTGCTCTTTGGGATGTCTTGAGTGTTCTTATTGTTTACAAGTCACGAAAGGCAATTATTTTGTATTTCTGTTCATATTTTTCCAAAGAAGTTGTTTGGAAAAGTCGTTTAAAGAAAACGCGTTTTTTCAGAGTTGATTAAAGAGAACGCGTGTTTTGAGAGTCGTTTAAAGAAAATGTCCTTCCCGTAGTCATTTAAAGAAAATGGCCTTCACAGAGTCGTTTAAAGAAAATGTTCTTTCCAGAGTCATTTAAAGAAAATGCCCTTCCCAGAGTCATTTAAAGAAAATGCGTTTATTCAGAGACGTTTAAAGTAGATGTGTTTTTACACGCTCATTTAAAATAAATTTATTCATTCAGAGACGTTTAAAATAACTGTGTATTCAGACGCGTTTAAAATAAATGTGTTTATACATGGTTGTTTACATGTGTTTATTCAGAGACATTTAAAGTAAATGCGTTTATTGAAAGACGTTTAAAGAAAATGTGTTTATTTAGAGTCGCTTCAACTTAAACCTTTCTTTTTTTGTATTCAAATTCTTTTAAACTGAATGCGTTTATACCACGACGTTTAAACGAAATGCTTATTTATTTCGTAATTAAAAGTAAACATGGCTTTTCTTCGGTATTGCCAGATGTTGGTATACACACACACACACACACACACACAGTGTGGACAGACTGTGTGGTTTTTGGCGATGGTTTACGCCATTGTGATGGCCTATGGCGAACGAGGCGCCCCCAGTGGTTAAGGGGAAAGAATGGTTAGGTATATAGTGGAACCCTGTGCTTGTGTTTGAGTGTGAGAATATATTTCTTAGCCATGTTGATTGGCGTGAGGTGTGGTGGTGGTGGTGGAGGCAGCGAGGTGGAGACACAGTGGTCGTTTTCTGTGTCCCGGAGTGTATTGTTATCTTTGTTCTCTGTACTGTTCTCTACAGTGTTCTCTAGTAGATAACCTGGTCATAGACTGTCAGGTCTTGTGTTATCTGTCCTTCCCCATGTTGTACTGTCCTCCAGCAGTGTGTGTGTGTGTGTGTGTGTGTGTGTGTGTGTGTGTGTCTGTGTGTGTGTGTGTGTGTGTGTGTGTGTGTTAATGAACAAGACGTTTGATTAGTGCTCTCCCTGGGAGGGCACCCCCCCCCTCTCTCTCTCTCTCTCTCTCTCTCTCTCTCTCTCTCTCTCTCTCTCTCTCTCTCCGTGTCAAAATAGAGCTGAGGGAGGGGAGGGGGGAGGGGAATGGGGAGGGGGAGGGGGGGGTTATTACCTCAGGGAGGTATATATATATATGTGTGTGTGTGTGTGTGTGTGTGTATGTATGTATGTGTGTATATATAGATCCCTGTGGTACACTCAGACCCACGTGAGGGGGGGCGGCGGGGGGGTGGGGATAGGGGAGCCTCCTCTGCTGCTGCGAAGGGGGGAGGAGGAGACTGCCTCTCCCCTCCCCCCCTCCCCCTTCCCACCCTCCTCCACCAGCTGAAGGTTGCCGTTGGTGACAATGGTGGTGATGGTGGTGGTGGTGATGGTGGAGGTGGAGGTGGTGATGGTGGTGGTGATGGTGGAGGTGGAGGTGGTGATGGTGGAGGTGGAGGTGGTGATGGTGGAGGTGGTGGTGATGGTGGAGGTAGTGATGGTGGAGGTGGTGATGGTGTAGGTGGAGGTGTTGGTGATAGTGGAGGTGGTGGTGATGGTGGTGGTGGTGGTGGTGGTGGTGATGGTGGAGGTGGTGGTGATGGTGGTGGTGGTGGTGGTGATGGTGGAGGTGGTGATGGTGGAGGTGGTGGTGATGGTGGTGGTAGTGATGGTGGAGGTAGTGATGGTGGAGGTGGTGATGGTGTAGGTGGAGGTGTTGGTGATATTGGAGGTGGTGGTGATGGTGGTGGTGATGGTGGTGGTGGTGATGGTGGAGGTGGTGGTGATGGTGGAGATGGTGATGGTGGAGGTGGTGGTGATGGTGGAGATGGTGATGGTGAAGGTTGTGGTGATGGTGGTGGTGGTGATGGTGGAGGTAGTGATGGTGGAGGTGGTGATGGTGTAGGTGGAGGTGGTGGTGTAGGTGGAGGTGGTGGTGATGGTGGAGGTGGTGGTGATGGTGGTGGTGATGGTGGAGGTGGAGGTAGTGGTGGTGATGGTGATGGTGAAGGTTGTGGTGGTAGTGGTGGTGGAGGCAGGTGGAGTGTGAAGGCTGCCACATCAGGTGGATGATAATGTGTGACGCCAGAGCGAGGGGAGGGGAGGTGGTGTGCGGGGTGGGGGGGGGAGAGACAAGGTTGTGACGGCAGAGGGAGGAAGGGGCGAGGGGGGGAGGGAGGGGAAGGGGTAGGGGGGCAAGGTTGTGACGCAAGAGTAGAGGTGAGGGGAGGAGGAGGGGGGTAGGGGGCAAGGTTGTGACGCAAGAGTAGAGGTGAGGGGAGGAGGAGGGGGGGTAGGGGGCAAGGTTGTGACGCAAGAGTAGAGGTGAGGGGAGGAGGAGGGGGGGTAGGGGGCAAGGTTGTGACGCAAGAGTAGAGGTGAGGGGAGGAGGAGGGGGGGTAGGGGGCAAGGTTGTGACGCAAGAGTAGAGGTGAGGGGAGGAGGAGGAGGGGGCAAAGTTGTGACGTAAGAGAGGGATGGGGGTGAGGAGGGGGGGACAAGGTT
Organism: Panulirus ornatus; assembly: GCF_036320965.1. Classification (NCBI taxonomy): domain Eukaryota; kingdom Metazoa; phylum Arthropoda; class Malacostraca; order Decapoda; family Palinuridae; genus Panulirus; species Panulirus ornatus. Next base: position 345,139 of record NC_092250.1, on the reverse strand, counting down.
GTGACGCAAGAGAGAGAGGAGGGGAGCAGGGGGGGCGGCAAGGTTGTGACGCAAGAGGGAGAGGAGGGGGGCAGGGGGGGCGGCAAGGTTGTGACGCAAGAGGGAGAGGAGGGGGGGCAGGGGGCGCGGCAAGGTTGTGACGCAAGAGGGAGAGGAGGGGGGGCAGGGTGGGGGGGGGCGACAAGGTTGTGACACCTCTGTCGTTTGACGTCATTGTTGTTGTTGTTGTTGTTGTTGGATATGCAGAGGTTGTGAGGTGGTCGAAGGTTGTGATGAATTACCCACCTGTGTCTGGCGCTCTCGACCTTGCCTGCTGTAACGTGGTGACGTCACCTGCTGTAACGTGTTGACGTCACCTGCTGTAACGTGTTGACGTCACCTGTTGTAACGTGTTGATATCACCTGCTGTAACGTGTTGACGTCACCTGTTGTAACGTGTTGATATCACCTGCTGTAACGTGGCGACGTCACCTGCTGTAACGTGGTGACGTCACCTGTAAGGAGGGGATGTAGGCTTCACCACTGGTGTCAGGAGGGGATGTAGGCTTCACCACTGGTGTCAGGAGGGGATGTAGGCTCCACCACTGGTGTCAGGAGGGGATGTAGGCTCCACCACTGGTGTCAGGAGGGGATGTAGGCTTCACCACTGGTGTCAGGAGGGGATGTAGGCTCCACCACTGGTGTCAGGAGGGGATGTAGGCTCCACCACTGGTGTCAGGAGGGGATGTAGGCTTCACCACTGGTGTCAGGAGGGGATGTAGGCTTCACCACTGGTGTCAGGAGGGGATGTAGGCTCCACCACTGTGTCAGGAGGGGATGTAGGCTCCACCACTGGTTGTCAGGGGGGGATGTAGGCTCCACACTGGTGTCAGGAGGGGATGTAGGCTCCACCACTGGTGTCAGGAGGGGATGTAGGCTTCACCACTGGTGTCAGGAGGGGATGTAGCTCCACCATGGGTCAGAGGGATGTAGGCTTCACCATGGTGTCAGGAGGGATGTAGGCTCACCACTGGTGTCAGGAGGGGATGTAGGCTTCACACAGGTGTCAGGAGGGGATGTAGGCTCCACCACTGGTGTCAGGAGGGGATGTAGGCTCCACCACTGGTGTCAGGAGGGGATGTAGGCTTCACCACTGGTGTCAGGAGGGGATGTAGGCTCCACCACTGGTGTCAGGAGGGGATGTAGGCTTCACCACTGGTGTCAGGAGGGGATGTAGGCTTCACCACTGGTGTCAGGAGGGGATGTAGGCTTCACCACTGGTGTCAGGAGGGGATGTAGGCTCCACCACTGGTGTCAGGAGGGGATGTAGGCTTCACCACTGGTGTCAGGAGGGGATGTAGGCTTCACCACTGGTGTCAGGAGGGGATGTAGGCTCCACCACTGGTGTCAGGAGGGGATGTAGGCTCCACCACTGGTGTCAGGAGGGGATGTAGGCTCCACCACTGGTGTCAGGAGGTTGCACAGCTGGTGTCAGCGGGCTGTAGATTTTCCCAGTGGGTGTCAGTAGACCATAACAGAATTGTGTCAGTGTCGTCAGGAGGCTACAGACATCACCAGTGGTGTCAGCTTGGGAGACGAGTCTGTCTGTGCATCATTGTTGGTAGCCTGTCTGTGCATCATTGGTGGTAGTCTGTCTATGCATCACTGGTGGTAGACTGTCTGTGCATCACTGGTGGTAGTCTGTCTGTGCATCACTGGTGGTAGACTGTCTGTGCATCACTGGTGGTAGACTGTGCATCACTGGTGGTAGTCTGTCTGTGCATCACTGGTGGTAGACTGTGCATCACTGGTGGTAGTCTGTCTGTGCATCATTGGTGGTAGTCTGTCTGTGCATCACTGGTGGTAGACTGTCTGTGCATCACTGGTGGTAGTCTGTCTGTGCATCACTGGTGGTAGACTGTCTGTGCATCACTGGTGGTAGACTGTGCATCACTGGTGGTAGACTGTCTGTGCATCACTGGTGGTAGTCTGTCTGTGCATCACTGGTGGTAGACTGTGCATCACTGATGGTAGTCTGTCTGTGCATCACTGGTGGTAGACTGTGCATCACTGGTGGTAGACTGTCTGTGCATCACTGGTGGTAGACTGTCTGTGCATCACTGGTGGTAGACTGTCTGTGCATCACTGGTGGTAGTCTGTCTGTGCATCACTGGTGGTAGACTGTGCATCACTGGTGGTAGTCTGTCTGTGCATCACTGGTGGTAGTCTGTCTGTGCATCACTGGTGGTAGACTGTCTGTGCATCACTGGTGGTAGACTGTGCATCACTGGTGGTAGATTGTCTGTGCATCACTGGTGGTAGTCGGTCTGTGCTTCACTGGTGGTAGTCTGTCTGTGCTTCACTGGTGGTAGTCTGTCTGTGCATCACTCTGTAACGACCCCACTGATACAGTACCTCTTTAACGACCACACTGATACAGTGCCTCTGTAACGACCCCAGTGATACAGTACCTCTGTAACGACCCCAGTGATACAGTGCCTCTGTAACGACCCCAGTGATACAGTGCCTCTGTAACGACCCCAGTGATACATTGCCTATGTAACGACCCCAGTGATACAGTGCCTCTGTAACGACCCCAGTGATACAGTACCTCTGTAACGACCCCAGTGATACAGTACCTCTGTAACGACCCCAGTGATACAGTGCCTCTGTAACGACCCCAGTGATACAGTGCCTCTGTAACGACCCCAGTGATACATTGCCTATGTAACGACCCCAGTGATACATTGCCTATGTAACGACCCCAGTGATACAGTGCCTCTGTAACGACCCCAGTGATACAGTACCTCTGTAACGACCCCAGTGATACAGTACCTCTGTAACGACCCCAGTGATACAGTACCTCTGTAACGACCCCAGTGATACATTGCCTATGTAACGACCCCAGTGATACAGTGCCTCTGTAACGACCCCAGTGATACAGTACCTCTGTAACGACCCCAGTGATACAGTACCTCTGTAACGACCCCAGTGATACAGTAATCAACCACTGTAATCACTAGAGGGGTACGATGTGAGTGGTCCAGTGGATGGCTGAGTCACGGGACGATGACGCTGCATCTTTGGTGATGAGTGAGTCTACGTGACTCATCGCGGTGAGTCAGTAGAACACGTGGCATCTTGGGTGATGAGTGAGTCTACGTGACTCATCGCGGTGAGTCAGTAGAACACGTGGCATCTCTGGTGATGAGTGAGTCTACGTTACTCATCGCGGGTAGAGGGGAAGAAGGAGGGAAAGGGGAAGGGGGATGGGGAAAGGGGTGGGTGGGTGGGGGGGGGGGGGGTAGCAGCGAGAGCGCGCGCCAAGAACTGTATTTTTCGCGCGCTGGGATCAGCTGATTTCCCTGGGTCATTTTCGCGGTTTTTTTTCATATTTTTTCATCTCTCTCTCTCTCTCTCTCTCTCTCTCTCTCTCTCTCTCTCTCTCTCTCTCTCTCTCTCTCTCTCTCTCTCTTCCCCGAAGGGTGTTTTAGGATACAGAATGCATTGAAGGCCATTACAGTATACGACAGACCATGAAGGAGGTTACAGAATACAGCAGACCATGAAGGGTAGCTACAGAATACAGCAGACCGTGAGGGGCAGTTACAGAATACAGCAGACCATGAGGGGTAGTTACAGAATACAGCAGACCATGAGGGGTAGTTACAGAATACAGTGATACATCTACCCCATGACCAGAGCTCTGGCACCCCCCCCCTCAACCCCACCCAACCCCACCCCCCCTACGACGACACTGGGCCCTAAGCAAAGGTCATATAACCCCCCCTTCTCTCTCTCTCTCTCTCTCTCTCTCTCTCTCTCTCTCTCTCTCTCTCTCTCTCTCTCTCTCTCTCTCTCTACCCCCCTTTAACCCCTAGCCACCACCACCACCTCCCACTTCCCCCTCTCTCCCACCCCAGTCCACCCACCCACCACAACCACAACCTCCTACACCCCCCTACACACCCCTCTCTCTCTCTCTCTCTCCCCCTCACTCCCAACCCCACACACCCCACAACCCCTCATCCCATTTACCGCCCCCCACCACCTCCCTCCCCCCCTCCCTGGACTGGGTGGGAGGGGGGAGGGAGGTGGTGGGGGGCGGTAAATGGGATGAGGGGTTGTGGGTGTGTGGGGTTCGTGGGTGTGTGGGGTTGTGGGTGTGTGGGGTTGTGGGTGTGTGGGGTTGGGGGTTTAAGCGCCTGGCCTCCCCCCCCCCCTCCCTGACATGACAAACAATTACCCTGAAGCCTTGGCGTGACGTTTGTGTCTAAGAATAGAAGATGGGAAGATGGTGGTGGGGGGGGGGTCGCAAGCACTATACTAGGACCCCTCTCCTCCCCTCCCCTCTCCTCCCCTCTCCTCCCCTCCCCTCCCCTCTCATCTCCTCCCCTCCCCTCTCCTCCCCTCCCCGCCCGCCCCTCCCCTCCCCTCTCCTCCCCTTTCCCTCCCCTCTCCTCCCTCCCCTCCCTCCCCCTCCCCTTCCCGCCCGCCCGCCCGCGCGCCCGCCCCGCCCCTCACTAACTCCCCCCCCCCCCCCCTCCCCGTGTGGACGGGAGTAGTGTGGTAGTAGTGGTAGTGGTGGTGGTGGTTGTGGTAGTTGTGGTAGTAGTAACGATAATAATAATAATGATAATGATAATGATGATAATAATAATAATAATAATAATAATGATAATAATAATAATAATAATAATAATAATAATAATAATAATAATAATAATAATAATAATTATGATAATAATGATTATGATAATAATGATTTTGATAATGATAATAGTAGTAATGATAATAATAACAACAATAACCTTGATAATGATATTAATAGTAATAAAACAGCCCTCAAACAAATATTATAGTCTGTGTGATATTATTAATGGTTGGGATGGGTCTGTACCAGCTGGGATAGGTCTGTACCAGCTAGGATAGGTCTGTACCAGCTGGGATGGGTCTGTGCCAGCTGGGACGGGTCTGTTCTTGTAGCGGTCTGCACCAGCTGGGATGGGATGGGGTCTCTACCAGCTGGGATGGGATGGGTTTGTACCAGCTGGGATGGATGGATAGATGGTCTCTGTGTGGGTTCTGGTGGTGGCGTGAACTGCAACCCAGGGGACGAGGGATCTCCTACCCTAGTGTGTCAGGAGATGTGACGGTGGCGGGCGGGGTGGTTGGATGGATGGATGGTTGGTGGATCAGTAGTAGCTTCCCCCCCCCTTTCCCCTTCCCCCCCCCTGTTGGATGAAGACCAAAGTGTGGTTGGTGGG
>NC_092250.1:319893-334893 GCF_036320965.1 Panulirus ornatus | reverse complement strand
AGGACCAATGTGTATGGGTAATGGTAAGGACCAATGTGTATGGGTGATGGTAAGGACCAATGTGTATGGGTGATGGTAAGGACCAATGTGTATGGGTGATGGGAAGGACCAATGTGGTAATGGGTAATGGTAAGGACCAATGTGTATGGGTGATGGTAAGGACCAATGTGTATGGGTAATGGTAAGGACCAATGTGTATGGGTGATGGTAAGGACCAATGTGTATGGGTGATGATAAGGACCAATTTGTATGGGTGATGGTAAGGACCAATGTGTATGGGTAATGGTAAGGACCAATGTGTATGGGTGATGCTAAGGACCAATGTGTATGGGTGATGCTAAGGACCAATGTGTATGGATGATGCTAAGGACCAATGTGTATGGGTGATGCTAAGGACCAATGTGTATGGGTGATGCTAAGGACCAATGTGTATGGGTGATGGTATGGGGTGGGGGGTCGTGCTGCAGTATAGTAAGGTTCCTGTGTGTGTGTGTGTGTGTGTGTGTGTGTGTGTGTGTGTGTGTGTGTGATGGGGGGGATGGGGGGGCCGGAGGTATTGTCCTGGTGACGTATTGGTCGGTAGCACACGGGGAGGGGGTAAATGGTGTTTACTGGTGGAGGGGTGTTTATGGTGTAGGGGTGTGTGATGCTTTATAGTGTAAGGGGTGTGTGTGTGTGGTGTTTATAGTGTGGGGGTTGTGGTGTTCATAGTGTAGGGGTGTATGTATGTGGTGTTTATAGTGTAGGGGTTGTGGTGTTCATAGTGTAGTTGGGCATGGTCTCTATAGTGTAGGGGGTATGGTGTTTATAGTGTACTGTCAGAGGGTGTTTATATACTGTAGGGGTGTGGTGTTTATAGTGTAGCGGGTGTTGTGTTCATAGTGTAATGGGGCATGGTCTCTATAGTGTAGGGGGTGTGGTGTTTATAGTGTAATGTCAGAGGGTGTTTATATACTGTAGGGGTGTGGTGTTTATAGGGTGTGAGAGGGACGGAAGGGGGAGTGATGGGTGAGTGAGTGATGGGGAATTATGAGGGAAGACGATGACGCCGAGGGTAATGGGTGGGTGGTTGGTGACGTGGGTGGCGTTAATGGGTGGACAGTGAGTGAAGTTGTGATTACCATGGGAGGGGTGGGAAAGTATGGTGTGGGATGGTAACTACGTGGTCATTACCGTGGGAGTGGGTGGGAAAGTATGGTGTGGGATGGTAACTACGTGGTAATTACCGTGGGAGTGGATGGGAAAGTATGGTGTGGGATGGTAACTACGTGGTAATTACCGTGGGAGGGGGTGGGAAAGTATGGTGTGGGCTGGTAATTACCGTGGGAGTGGGTGGGAAAGTATGGTGTGGGATGGTAACTACGTGGTCATTACCGTGGGAGGGGGTGGGAAAGTATGGTGTGGGCTGGTAATTACCGTGGGAGTGGGTGGGAAAGTATGGTGTGGGATGGTAACTACGTGGTCAATTACCGTGGGAGGGGTGGGAAAGATGGTGTGGGCTGGTAATTACCGTGGGAGGGGGTGGGAAAGTATGGTGTGGGATGGTAACTACGTGGTCATTACCGTGGGAGTGGGTGGGGAAAGTACGGTGTGGGATGGTAACTACATGGTAATTACCGTGGGAGGGGGTGGGAAAGTATGGTGTGGGATGGTAACTACATGGTAATTACCGTGGGAGGGGGTGGGAAAGTATGGTGTGGGGTGGTAACTACATTGTAATTACCGTGGGAAGGGGTGGGAAAGTATGGTGTGGGTGGTAACTACGTGGTCATTACCGTGGGAGTGGGTGGGGAAAGTATGGTGTGGGATGGTAACTACGTGGTCATTACCGTGGGAGCGGGTGGGAAAGTATGGTGTGGGGTGGTAACTACATTGTAATTACCGTGGGAGGGGGTGGGAAAGTATGGTGTGGGTGATAACTACGTGGTCATTACCGTGGGAGGGGTGGGAAAGTATGGTGTGGGATGGTAAGTACGTGGTCATTACCGTGGGAGGGGTGGGAAAGTATGGTGTGGGATGGTAATACATTGTAATTACCGTGGGAGGGGGTGGGAAAGTAGGGTGTGGGGTGGTAACTACGTGGTCATTACCGTGGGAGGGGGTGGGAAAGTATGGTGTGGGGTGGTAACTACGTGGTCATTACCGTGGGAGGGGTGGGAAAGTATGGTGTGGGGTGGTAACTACGTGGTCATTACCGTGGGAGGGGTGGGGAAAGTATGGTGTGGGATGGTAGGTACGTGGTCATTACCATGGGAGGGGTGGGAAAGTATGGTGTGGGATGGTAACTACATTGTAATTACCGTGGGAGTGGGTGGGAAAGTATGGTGTGGGGTGGTAACTACGTGGTCATTACCGTGGGAGGGGGTGGGAAAGTATGGTGTGGGGTGGTAACTACGTGGTCATTACCGTGGGAGGGGGTGGGAAAGTATGGTGTGGGGTGGTAACTACGTGGTCATTACCGTGGGAGGGGTGGGAAAGTATGGTGTGGGGTAGTAACTACATTGTAATTACCGTGGGATGGGGTGGGAAAGTATGGTGTGGGATGGTAACTACGTGGTCATTACCGTGGGAGTGGAGTCAGTGTGTTGCGCTGGGAGTTGGCGATACACAGTCATGAGTGATGGTGGTTGTAGGTGCAGTCGTAGTTGTAGTTGTGGTAGTGGTAGTGGTAGTTGTAAAAGTAGCGGGGATGGTGGTTGTAGGGGCAGTCGTAGTTGTGGTAGTGGTTGTAGTGGTGATGGTCGTACAAGTAGCGTGGATGGTGGTTGTGATTGTGGTAGAATGTTGGTTGTGGTGGCGGTTGTGGTTGTGATCGTCGGGGTGAGGGGGTGGGAAGGAAGGGGGATGGGGTTGTAAGTGTAGGGGGTTGTAAGTGGTTGTAGTATCGTAGTGGTGGTGGTCTTAGTGTTGTGGACATGGGACGGGACGTGTATATATCCCAGCTTGGCTGGGATATTATACGCGCTCGCGCGCGCGCGCGCGAGTGCGTCACGCCCAGCCCAGGGTGGGTGGTTGCTGACCACTGTCACGGATACCACCTGTGACATCTTCACCCCCCACCCCACCCCACTCCCCCTCCCCCTCCCTCCCCCCAGTGGGTCCGAGGAGGAGGAGGAGGAGGAGGGTGGTCTGCGGCACAGAGGACCACCCCTCCCCTCCCCACCTCTCCACCAGTTGGTCCGAAGAGGTGGTGGAGGAGGAGGAGGAGGAGGAGGAGGGTGGTCTGCAGCACAGAAGACCATAGAAAAGGGGAGGGGTGATGGGGGGCGGCAGTGAGGGTGGTCTGTATGATGGGTGGTTTATAGCGTGTCTGGATGATGATGATGATGAGGGTCATGGTCTGTTTTCCCCTCAGAGGGGGGGTCTCTCATGGGGGATGGGGATGGTTGGGGGGGGAGTGACAGTCGAAGGAAGGTCTCTCTCTCTCTCTCTCTCTCTCTCTCTCTCTCTCTCTCTCTCTCTCTCTCTCTCTCTCTCTCTCTCTCTCTCAGGATTAGAGTTTGTGAGGGATGGCTCCTTGCAGATGGGGGGGGGGGGTATGGGTGGGGTAGGGGCATGGGAGGGAGTGGGACTAGAGAGAGAGAGAGAGAGAGAGAGAGAGAGAGAGAGAGAGAGAGAGAGAGAGAGAGAGAGATTATGGTATGGAGTGTGTGTGTGTGGAGGGGGGGTGGGGGTGGTAGGGGGGGAGAGACGTCTGTCTGTAGGTACATAAAAAACACGGTACATCCCCCCCTTCCCATCACCCCCTCCCATCCTCCCCCCCTCCCCCCGCCACCCAGTTTATTAAGTCATATTTCCATCATGAGTCGTCTTACCAGAGGGTGTGGCCACACACACACACACACACACACACAACACACACAGAATGGTCAATAATACGAGATGAAATAGCAGAACGGTTAATATTACGGGATAAAATAGCAGAACGGTCAATAATACGAGATGAAAATAGCAGAACGGTCAATAATATGAGATTTAAATAGCAGAACGGTCAATAGTATGGGATAAAATAGCCGAACGGTCAATAATACGGGATAAAATAGCAGAACGGTCAATAATGCGGGATAAAATAGCAGAACGGTCAATAATACAGGATAGAATAGCAGAACGGTCAATAATACGGGATGAAAATAGCAGAACGGTCAATTATACGAGATGAAAATAGAATAACGGTCAATAAAACGAGTTAAAATAGCAGAACGGTCAATAATACGACATGAAAATAGCAGAACGGTCAATGATTCGGGATAGATTAGCAGAACGGTCAATGATACGAGATAGAATAGCAGAACGGTCAATATCACGATATAAAATAGCTGAACGGTCAATAATACGGGATGAAATAGCAAAACGGTCAATAATACGGGATAAAATAGCAGAACGGTCAATAATACGGGATAAAATAGCCGCACGGTCAATATTAATGGTACAAGAATGGTTGTGTCGTTCAAGACTTATACACAAGTGGTAGGAAGACCTGTGGACATGACCATGTCGCTGTGGTCACACGAGAAACAGAATAAGATAAGATAAGACACAAGGACGTGATCTTGTGAGAGTGGAACACAGTGAACACATAACCAGTGAGAGTGTGACACAGTGAACAGTGAGAGTGTGATACAGTGAACATAGCCAGAGTGTGACACAGTGAACAGTGAGAGTGTGATACAGTGAACATAACCAGAGTATTACACAGTGAACATAGCCAGAGTGTGACACAGTGAACAGTGAGAGTGTGATACAGTGAACATAACCAGAGTATAGCGCGGTGAACATAACTAGTGTATGACACAGTGAACATAGCCAGTGAAAGTGTGACACAGTGAACATAGCCAGAGTATAACACAGTGGACATAACTAGTGTATAACACAGTGAACATTACCAGTGAGAGTGTGATACAGTGAACGTAGCCAGAGTATAACACAGCGAACATAACCAGAGTATAACACAGTGAACATAACCAGAGTATAACACAGTGAACATAGCCAGTGAGTGTGATACAGTGAACATAGACAGTGTGTATCACAGCGAACATTACCAGTGAGAGTGTGGTACAGTGAACATAGCCAGAGTATAACACAGTGAACATAACCAAGGTATATCACAGTGAACATAACCAGTGATAGTGTGATACAGTGAACATAGTGTATAACACAGTGAACTTTACCAGTGAGAGTGTGATACAGTGAACATAGCCAGAGTATAACACAGTGAACATAGCCAGTGAGAGTATTAAACACAGTGAACATAGCCAGTGACAGTATATAACAATGAACCTAGCCAGTGAGAGTGTATGATACAGTGAACACAGCCAGCGACAGTGAAACATGGAGGGGGGAGGAGGGGAGGGGGTGTTACAGTGACTACAGCCGACGGACGTGTGCAGTGAAGACGTGCGTGAGGTGTGAGAGCGAGGACGATCTTGTCTTGCCCCCGTCGCTCGTGAGAGAGGAAGAAACCTCTCCCCTCTCTCTCTCTCTCTCTCTCTCTCTCTCTCTCTCTCTCTCTCTCTCTCTCTCTCTCTCTGGAGGGGCGGCGCCCCTGGTGATGGTCACCTGAGTTGTCCAGTCTCCCGTGGTGGCTCAGGGCTGACGACGGTGGCGCCGTCGTCAGCCCTGAGCCACGCCGCCGTCAGCACCAGAATAAACCCCCAGGGAGTGGCGCCCGGGGGCCGCGTGACGTCACATACCCACAACCCTCCCTCCTCCTTCCTCCCTCCCTCCCCCGCTCCTTCCCTCCCTCCCCCGCTCCTTCCCTCCCTCCCTCCCTGTCCCTCCCTCCCTCCCTCCCTCCCTCCCTCCCTCCCTCCCTCTCTCTCACGCTGGCATCCGCAGCGTGGCACCCTCCCACCCCTCCCTCCCTCCCCCTCTTCCCCCTCCCTCCCATCCCCCTCTTCCCCCTCCCCCTCTTCCCCCTCCCCTCCCCCCCCCCCCCGCCTTAACCCTCGGCCGGTGCCAAACCTCGTGGGTGCCAGGCACCATCAGGGCATCGCCGAAGGAGGGAGTGGAGGGGCGCCGCCCTCCACTCCCTCCCTCCACTCCCTCCCTCCACTCCCTCCCTCCTCCCCTCCCAAGAGCGTGACTCCCCTTGGGGTGGAGGGGGGGGTGATGATGGAAAGGTCATGGTAGGTCAGGTCTTTGGGCCTGACCTTCTGCCCTTCCTCCAGGTGACCTTTTGGACTTCAAAGTGGCCTTCTGGACTTGGAACTGACCCCCCCCCCCCTCACCACGATACGTCCCCCCCCGGGTATCTTGGTATGCTTGACCTCTGACCTGACCTTGGACCACGGGTCGCCCCGTCGTGTTCAAGGGCCATATATCGTCGTGTTCAAGGGCCCGTTCCCGTCGTGTTCAAGGGCCACCACGCTCCGTCGTGCACAAGGCCCGTCGCACTGACGTGCACCTCGAAATGGGGGGGAGGGGGTGGGAAGGTCTGTCTCCCTCCCCCCTCCTCCTCCTCCTCCTCCGACCCCTTCCCCCCTCCTTCCCCCCTTCCCCCCTCCTTCCCCCCTTCCCCCCTCCTTCCCCCCTCCCCTCCCCCTCACCGTCTCGCCCAACAAGGTCGGACCATGACCTCACCTCACACACACACCCCTCTCCACCCCTCACCCCTCCCTCTCCACCCCCTCCCCTCCCCCTCCCCTCCCCCTCCCCTCCCCCGCTTGGTACAATCGTCGGTGATTATCTGACGCGCTGTTAAACAGTTTCGGGGTCATGCGCGGCGGAGGAGGGGGGAGGGGCGGCGGAGGAGGGGGGGAGGGGTGAGGGGCGACGGAGGAGAAGGAGGGGGGGTTGGTCGTCGTCGTGGTGGTGGTGAGGAGGAGGAGAGAGAGGGGGAGGGGGAGGGGGAGGGGGAAGAACTATGTCCCTCCCCATGCTATATAATCCGGGGGGAGGGGGGAGGGGGAGGGGAAGGGGGTAGTAGGGGTAGGGAGAAGGGTGTATAGGGGGGGCGGCGAGGAAGGGGGGAGGGGGGTGAGAACTATGGCCTCCCCCCCATGATATATAATCCGGGGGTTAGGGGGATAAGGGGAGGAGGAGGGGGTAAGGGGAAGGGGTAGGGGGTAAGGGGAAGGGGTAGGGGGTAAGGGGAAAGGGGGGAAGGAGGTAGGGGGTAAGGGTGAGGGGAGGGGGATGTGTCTAATGCTACCACTGGCACAACCTTCCTCCGTACACACGTCTAAACCCTCAGTTGTATTTTTCTTCTTATTTTCTTTCCTTTTTTTTTTTCCTCTCTTCCATGACTGAGCTTTGGGGGGGGAGAGATCCCTAACCTAGAAGGGGGGTGTGAGGGTGAGGGATCATGCACGGGGGGAAGGGGGAAGGGGGAAGGGGTAAGGGGAAGGGGCGATGGTGATGGTGATTTCATGTTGTGTTTCGGTCAGGTGGTTGTGGGGTTGTGATCTGTACCCCCCCCCCCTTCTTCTTCGACGTGAGTGAGGTGTGGGGGGGGGGTCGCAATCTCTCTCTCTCTCTCTCTCTCTCTCTCTCTCTCTCTCTCTCTCTCTCTCTCTCTCTCTCTCTCTCTCTCTCTCTCTCTCTCTCGTGTGTGTGTGTGTTTGTGCTGAAAGCTAGTAAGACACATACACACACACACACACACACACATCCGGTAGTGAAGGGGGGGGGGGGAGGAGGCCGTGCCCATCGACCAGACGGGCCACTGGCTGGTTAGGTTAGGTTAGGTTAGGTTAGGCTAGGCCAGGTCAGGTTAGGTTAGGTTAGGTTAGGTTAGGCTAGGCCAGGCCAGGTTAGGTTAGGTTAGGTTAGGTTAGGCCAGGTCAGGTTAGGTTAGGTTAGGTTAGGCTAGGCCAGGTCAGGTTAGGTTAGGTTAGGTTAGGCTAGGCCAGGTCAGGTTAGGTTAGGTTAGGTTAGGTTAGGCTAGGCCAGGTCAGGTTAGGTTAGGTTAGGCTAGGCCAGGTTAGGTTAGGTTAGGTTAGGCTAGGCCAGGTCAGGTTAGGTTAGGCTAGGCTAGGCCAGGTCAGGTTAGGTTAGGTTAGGTTAGGTTAGGTTAGGTTAGGCTAGGCCAGGTCAGGTTAGGTTAGGTTAGGTTAGGCTAGGCCAGGCCAGGTTAGGTTAGGCTAGGCCAGGTCAGGTTAGGTTAGGTTAGGCCAGGTCAGGTTAGGTTAGGTTAGGCTAGGCCAGGTTAGGTTAGGTTAGGTTAGGCTAGGCCAGGTCAGGTTAGGTTAGGTTAGGCTAGGCCAGGTCAGGTTAGGTTAGGTTAGGTTAGGTTAGGCTAGGCCAGGTCAGGTTAGGTTAGGTTAGGTTAGGCTAGGCCAGGTCAGGTTAGGTTAGGTTAGGTTAGGTTAGGCTAGGCCAGGCCAGGTTAGGTTAGGTTAGGTTAGGTTAGGCTAGGCCAGGTCAGGTTAGGTTAGGCCAGGTCAGGTTAGGTTAGGTTAGGTTAGGCTAGGCCAGGTTAGGTTAGGTTAGGTTAGGTTAGGTTAGGCTAGGCCAGGTCAGGTTAGGTTAGGTTAGGCTAGGCCAGGTCAGGTTAGGTTAGGTTAGGTTAGGCTAGGCCAGGTCAGGTTAGGTTAGGTTAGGCTAGGCCAGGTCAGGTTAGGTTAGGTTAGGCTAGGCCAGGTCAGGTTAGGTTAGGCTAGGCCAGGTCAGGTTAGGTTAGGTTAGGCTAGGCCAGGTCAGGTCAGGTTAGGTTAGGTTAGGCTAGGCCAGGTCAGGTTAGGTTAGGTTAGGCTAGGCCAGGTCAGGTTAGGTTAGGTTAGGCCAGGTCAGGTTAGGTTAGGTTAGGTTAGGTTAGGCTAGGCCAGGTCAGGTTAGGTTAGGTTAGGTTAGGTTAGGTTAGGCCAGGTCAGGTTAGGCTAGGCCAGGTTAGGTTAGGTTAGGCCAGGTCAGGTTAGGTTAGGTTAGGTTAGGCCAGGTCAGGTTAGGTTAGGTTAGGTTAGGCTAGGCCAGGTCAGGTTAGGTTAGGTTAGGTTAGGTTAGGCCAGGTCAGGTTAGGTTAGGTTAGGCCAGGTCAGGTTAGGTTAGGTCAGGTTAGGTTAGGTTAGGTTAGGCCAGGTCAGGTTAGGTTAGGTTAGGCCAGGTCTGGTTAGGTTAGGTTAGGCCAGGTCAGGTTAGGTTAGGTTAGGTTACGTTAGGCCACGTCAGGTTAGGTTAGGTTAGGTTAGGCCAGGTCAGGTTAGGTTAGGTTAGGCCAGGTCAGGTTAGGTTAGGCCAGGTCAGGTTAGGTTAGGTTAGGCCAGGTCAGGTTAGGTTAGGTTAGGTTAGGCCAGGTCAGGTTAGGTTAGGTTAGGCCAGGTCAGGTTAGGTTAGGGTAGGTTAGGCCAGGTCAGGTTAGGTTAGGTTAGACCAGGTTAGGTTAGGCCAGGTCAGGTTAGGTTAAGTTAGGTTAGGCTAGGTCAGGTTAGGTTAGGTTAGGTTAGGCTAGGCCAGGTCAGGTTAGGTTAGGTCAGGTTAGGTTAGGTTAGGTTAGGCCAGGTCAGGTTAGGTTAGGTTAGGCCAGGCCAGGTCAGGTTAGGTTAGGTTAGGTTAGGCCAGGTCAGGTTAGGTTAGGCCAGGTCAGGTTAGGTTAGGTTAGGTTAGGCCAGGTTAGGTTAGGCCAGGTCAGGTTAGGTTAGGTTAGGTTAGGCTAGGTCAGGTTAGGTTAGGTTAGGTTAGGTTAGGCCAGGTCAGGTTAGGTTAGGCCAGGTCAGGTTAGGTTAGGTTAGGCCAGGTCAGGTTAGGTTAGGTTAGGTTAGGCTAGGTCAGGTTAGGTTAGGTTAGGTTAGGTTAGGTTAGGTTAGGCCAGGCCAGGTCAGGTTAGGTTAGGTCAGGTTAGGTTAGGTTAGGTTAGGCCAGGTCAGGTTAGGTTAGGTTAGGCCAGGTTAGGTTAGGTTAGGTTAGGTTAGGTTAGGCTAGGCCAGGTCAGGTTAGGTTAGGTTAGGTTAGGTTAGGCTAGGCCAGGCCAGGTTAGGTTAGGTTAGGTTAGGCTAGGCCAGGTCAGGTTAGGTTAGGTTAGGCCAGGTCAGGTTAGGTTAGGTTAGGTTAGGTTAGGTTAGGTTAGGTTAGGCCAGGCCAGGTCAGGTTAGGTTAGGTCAGGTTAGGTTAGGTTAGGTTAGGCCAGGTCAGGTTAGGTTAGGCTAGGCCAGGTCAGGTTAGGTTAGGTTAGGTTAGGCTAGGCCAGGTCAGGTTAGGTTAGGTTAGGTTAGGCTAGGCCAGGCCAGGTTAGGTTAGGTTAGGTTAGGCTAGGCCAGGTCAGGTTAGGTTAGGTTAGGTTAGGCCAGGTCAGGTTAGGTTAGGTTAGGTTAGGCTAGGCCAGGTTAGGTTAGATTAGGTTAGGTTAGGCTAGGCCAGGTCAGGTTAGGTTAGGTTAGGCTAGGCCAGGTCAGGTTAGGTTAGGTTAGGTTAGGTTAGGTTAGGCCAGGTCAGGTTAGGTTAGGTTAGGTTAGGTTAGGCTAGGCCAGGTCAGGTTAGGTTAGGTTAGGTTAGGCTAGGCCAGGCCAGGTTAGGTTAGGTTAGGTTAGGCTAGGCCAGGTCAGGTTAGGTTAGGCCAGGTCAGGTTAGGTTAGGTTAGGTTAGGTTAGGCTAGGCCAGGTTAGGTTAGGTTAGGTTAGGTTAGGCTAGGCCAGGTCAGGTTAGGTTAGGTTAGGCTAGGCCAGGTCAGGTTAGGTTAGGTTAGGTTAGGCTAGGCCAGGTCAGGTTAGGTTAGGTTAGGTTAGGCTAGGCCAGGTCAGGTTAGGTTAGGTTAGGCTAGGCCAGGTCAGGTTAGGTTAGGCTAGGCCAGGTCAGGTTAGGTTAGGTTAGGCTAGGCCAGGTCAGGTTAGGTTAGGTTAGGTTAGGCTAGGCCAGGTCAGGTTAGGTTAGGTTAGGCTAGGCCATGTCAGGTTAGGTTAGGTTAGGCCAGGTCAGGTTAGGTTAGGTTAGGTTAGGCTAGGCCAGGTCAGGTTAGGTTAGGTTAGGTTAGGTTAGGTCAGGTTAGGCCAGGTCAGGTTAGGCTAGGCCAGGTTAGGTTAGGTTAGGCCAGGTCAGGTTAGGTTAGGTTAGGTTAGGCCAGGTCAGGTTAGGTTAGGCTAGGCCAGGTCAGGTTAGGTTAGGCCAGGTCAGGTTATGTTAGGTTAGGCCAGGTCAGGTTAGGTTAGGTCAGGTTAGGTTAGGTTAGGTTAGGCCAGGTCAGGTTAGGTTAGGTTAGGCCAGGTCTGGTTAGGTTAGGTTAGGCCAGGTCAGGTTAGGTTAGGTTAGGTTACGTTAGGCCACGTCAGGTTAGGTTAGGTTAGGTTAGGCCAGGTCAGGTTAGGTTAGGTTAGGCCAGGTCAGGTTAGGTTAGGCCAGGTCAGGTTAGGTTAGGTTAGGCCAGGTCAGGTTAGGTTAGGGTAGGTTAGGCCAGGTCAGGTTAGGTTAGGTTAGACCAGGTTAGGTTAGGCCAGGTCAGGTTAGGTTAAGTTAGGTTAGGCTAGGTCAGGTTAGGTTAGGTTAGGTTAGGGTAGGCCAGGTCAGGTTAGGTTAGGTCAGGTTAGGTTAGGTTAGGTTAGGCCAGGTCAGGTTAGGTTAGGTTAGGCCAGGCCAGGTCAGGTTAGGTTAGGTTAGGCCAGGTCAGGTTAGGTTAGGCCAGGTCAGGTTAGGTTAGGTTAGGTTAGGCCAGGTTAGGTTAGGCCAGGTCAGGTTAGGTTAGGTTAGGTTAGGCTAGGTCAGGTTAGGTTAGGTTAGGTTAGGTTAGGCCAGGTCAGGTTAGGTTAGGCCAGGTCAGGTTAGGTTAGGTTAGGCCAGGTCAGGTTAGGTTAGGTTAGGCTAGGTCAGGTTAGGTTAGGTTAGGTTAGGTTAGGTTAGGTTAGGCCAGGCCAGGTCAGGTTAGGTTAGGTCAGGTTAGGTTAGGTTAGGTTAGGCCAGGTCAGGTTAGGTTAGGTTAGGCCAGGTTAGGTTAGGTTAGGCCAGGTTAGGTTAGGTTAGGTTAGGCCAGGCCAGGTCAGGTTAGGTTAGGTCAGGTTAGGTTAGGCTAGGTTAGGCCAGGTCAGGTTAGGTTAGGTTAGGCCAGGTTAGGTTAGGTTAGGCCAGGTTAGGTTAGGTTAGGTTAGGCCAGGTCAGGTTAGGTTAGGTTAGGTTAGGCCAGGTCAGGTTAGGTTAGGTTAGGCCAGAGGTCAGGTTAGGTTAGTTTAGGTTAGGTTAGGTTAGGCCAGAGGTCAGGTTAGGTTAGGCCAGGTTAGGTTAGGTTAGGCCAGGTTAGGTTAGGTTAGGTTAGGCCAGGTCAGGTTAGGTTAGGTTAGGTTAGGCCAGGTCAGGTTAGGTTAGGTTAGGTTAGGCCAGGTCAGGTTAGGTTAGTTTAGGTTAGCCATTAAGTTACAGTGTACTAACTATTATCATTGCTTCCCTGTGCTTCAATATTTTCACGTATTGGTTCCAGTTATTATCAGTTGAAGATAACAAAGTTATTATCTCACATTATGACATACAACATAACATGTTGTTATCTCTGGATTCTGTAAACCTTTCCTGTAACCCTGGTGGCTGTAACGCATTGAGAAGACCCCCCCCCCCCCCACCACACGCTTACAGAGACCCGCCAGGTCTGTCTGTAACTGTATCCTGTAACTCTCTTTTCCGCTCTCCCCCCCCCCCTCCCCCCCCCCTAATACAGCGGCAGTGGCGTCCTGTGATACATGTCATTTTTGTAACTGTAGCCTGTAACCCTCCCTCCTTCCTCCTCCTCCTCTATTACAGCGACAATGACATCCCTGTAATTATTTCTGTAACGCCTCGTTTTCTTTGATTTCCAGACACGGAGGAGACGCGTTCGGAACGCGTTCAAGACGCGTTCTGATAGCCACGTGGCCGGCGGCCCAGGTGAGTTAAACCCCCTTTTTTTTTTCTCGTAGTTTGCTAACAGCCGTACCACCTAACGACCTCTCTCTCTCTCTCTCTCTCTCTCTCTCTCTCTCTCTCTCTCTCTCTCTCTCTCTCTCTCTCTCTCTCTCTCTCTCTCTCTCGTGTCTGTCTGTCTTTAGCTGTTCCGTCTGCGTCAGTTGTATATCCGTCATTCTCTCTCTCTCTCTCTCTCTCTCTCTCTCTCTCTCTCTCTCTCTCTCTCTCTCTCTCTCTCTCTCACACACACACACACACACACACACACACATACATATTGACCGTCTCTCGTCTGTCTGTGTGTCTGTCTGTCTGTCTTCGTTACCGTCCCTTACCCGTCTGCTTAAAAAAAATTTATTTTCTCGTTATGTCTCACTCTGTGAGTAAGTGTGAGTATGGTCAGGTGAGGTGATGAGTAAAAGGTTATTTTTATGAGTAAGTGGATGGATTACGTGAGTTAACTCCCTCGTGTTGGTGAATTGTGAGCTTTGAATAGTAGGGTGGGTTGTGGATAGTAGGGTGGGTTGTGGATCGTAGGGTGGGTTGTGGTTAGTAGGGTGGGCTGTGGATAGTAGGGTGGGTTGTGGATAGTAGGGTGGGTTGTGGTTAGTAGGGTGGGCTGTGGATAGTAGGGTGGGTTGTGGATAGTAGGGTGGGTTGTGGATAGTAGGGTGGGCTGTGGATAGTAGGGTGGGTTGTGGATAGTAGGGTGGGCTGTGGATAGTGGGGTGGGCTGTGGATAGTAGGGTGGGTTGTGGATAGTGGGGTGGGTTGTGGATAGTAGGGTGGGTTGTGGATAGTGAGATAGGTGTGTGTGGATGGTTTGAAGGGAGAGAATAGTTGAAATAGGTCAGGATAGGTAAGGAGGTATATGGGTAAACCTCCATGGTTAAGGTAAGGCAAAACAGAGGTGGGTAGGGGCGTGGTAAGGTTAGGGAAGAAGGTAAGCTATGGTTAGGGGAGACATCTAGTGGATAGGTAAGGCTAGGTGAGTAAGGATAGAGGATGGTTGTGGCTAGGTAAGTACTGATACCCATGGGTAAAGGACGGCATAGGATAGGTAAGGTTAGGGAAGGACACTTAACTACGGCTAGGAGCGGTAGAGGATAGGTAAGGATGGGCAAAGACATAACCATTGATAGTAGAGGATAGGTGAGGCTAGGTAGACCCAACCACATAGCATCATGCGAAGTAGAACACACCTGAAGGATAGACCGGGGGGGGGGGGGGAAAGAGGATAGACAACCCGGGATAGCCAAGGCGTAAGGATAGTAGGCGGATAGGGAGGGAAAAAAAAGGAAAAAAAAAATATGTAGTTGGGTTACCCCGGACGGGTAATCGTGGGTAACTGGTGACCAGAGGGAACCAGCGGAGCGGGACGCGAACCAACGCACGCACGTACACCCCCGTGCCACCGTGGGGGGGGGGGGGGGGGACCCCCCACCTTGTGACGCCCATGAATCCACATGTACGTACATACGTACGTACATGTACGCCAGATGACCTAGCATGTACGTTCACGTGTGTGTGTGTGTGTGTGTGTGTGTGTGTACACACACACGATGCGTACACTCGCCAGGGCTGTGGGCGTAGGCCTTGGGGTGGGGGTGTGGGGAGGATGTGTGTGGGGTTGGATAGGCCTACATTTAGGAGCCTGGCTTGGCCTTGTGACATGGCTGCCAACCCCCTCACCCCCCACCCCCGCCCCCCCCCCCCCCCCTCCTGCCCCACCCCATGTCCGGAATATGTAAGTGCGTATGTATGTGTCTACGCCATTGACCACTTCCGGTGAGGAGTGCATGCGTACTGTGTGTGTGTGTGTGTGTGTGTGTGTGTATGTGTGTGTTGTGTATGTGTGTGTGTGTGTGTGTGTGTGTGTGTGTTGTGTATGTGTGTATGTGTGTGTGTTGTGTATGTGTGTGTGTGTGTGTGTGTGTGTGTGTGTGTGTGTGTGTGTGTGTGTGTGTGTGTGTGTGTGTGTGTGTGTGTGTGTATGTGTGTGTGTGTATGTGTGTGTGTGTGTGTGTGTGTGTGGTTGAGAGTGTGTTCACACTCGAACATCTGGGGATAAACCACATTCTGAGGGAGGAGGAGGAAGAAGGAAGGGAAGAGGAAGAAGGAAGAGGAGGAGGAAGAGGAAGAAGGGGAAGGGGAGGAGGAAGAAGAAAGGGAAGAGGAAGAAGGGGAAGGGGAGGAGGAA
The DNA here is from genome assembly GCF_036320965.1 of Panulirus ornatus. Taxonomy (NCBI): domain Eukaryota; kingdom Metazoa; phylum Arthropoda; class Malacostraca; order Decapoda; family Palinuridae; genus Panulirus; species Panulirus ornatus. The sequence goes on along the minus strand of NC_092250.1, from coordinate 319,904 downwards.
GAAGGAAGGGA
>NC_092250.1:312393-314893 GCF_036320965.1 Panulirus ornatus | reverse complement strand
ACTCAGCCCAGGAGAGTGTAACCTGGTGTGTGTGTGTGTGTGTGTGTATTTTCTCTATATATATTTTTTTATTCTACTTTGTCGCTGTCTCCCGCGTTAGCGAGGTAGCGCAAGGAAACAGACGAAAGAATGGCCCAACCCACCTACATACACATGTATATACATACACGTCCACACACGCAAATATACATACATATACATCTCAACGTATACATACATATGTATATACACAGACATATACATATGTACACATGTACATATTCATACTTGCTGCCTTCATCCATTCCCGTCGCCACTCCACCACACATGAAACAGCATCCTTCTGAAGTATATATATATATATATATATATATATATATATATATATATATATATATATATATATATATATATATATATATATATATATAATTTATCTTATATAAGACGTTTACTTCAGGTTGACCCGAAACATGTGACCCTGAAGTGTGGTGTGATAAATGGGATCAGAATCATTATCATAAAGGGAAATAAATTTAGGCGTGTTGTATAAATGATACATTTCGATACATCAGGAAGTGTAGTTTCCTGTAAGGCTGGGGGGGGGGGGGGTTGTGGGGTGGTTCCGTAAACTTCGTCATGCAACATCACGGGCTGTTCTCTTCCCCCTTCCCCCTTCCCCTTCCCCCCATTCCCCCTTCCCTTTCCCCCTTCCCCCTTCCCCTTCCCCCCATTCCCCCTTCCCCTTCCCCCCCTTATGAAGTTCAGTGAAACTTTTCCTTGAAAAGATATCTGTTCCCGTAGATACTGACGCCCCCCCTTTCCCCCTCTCCAGCCCCTCCTTATCTTCCCGTAGGCCCTCCCTAGAGAACGTCGCTGAACCTTGAAAAAAAAAACCCACGCGTAGAGACCACGGGGGTCCCCTACATCCGCACTGTAGAAGTTGAAACCCTACTGCGTCTTACCTGTAGAAAACACATGATACCCTACGTCTCATCTGTAGAAAACGCTTGAAACCCTACTTCCTACCTGTAGAAAACACTGGAAGCCCTACATCCCACCTGTAGAAAACACTGAAAACTCTACATCCCACCTGTAGAAAACACTGAAAACCCTACATCCCACCCGTAGAAAACACTGGAAGCCCTACATCCCACCTGTAGAAAACTCTTGAAACCCTACCCATTGCGATGGCAGTAACCTTTGTAAAGAAGTAATCAACTCATACCCGTAGAGACCGCTGAACACTACATACAGGGCACCACTGAACACTACATACAGGGCACCACTGAACACCACATACAGGGCACCACTGAACACTACATACAGGGCACCACTGAACACCACATACAGGGCACCACTGAACACCACATACAGGGCACCACTGAACACTACATACAGGGCACCACTGAACACTACATACAGGGCACCACTGAACACTACATACAGGGCACCACTGAACACCACATACAGGGCACCACTGAACACTACATACAGGACACCACTGAACACTACATACAGGGCACCACTGAACACCACATACAGGGCACCACTGAACACTACATACAGGGCACCACTGAACACTACATACAGGGCACCACTGAACACTACATACAGGGCACCACTGAACACTACATACAGGGCACCGCTGAACACTACATACAGGGCACCATTGAACACTACATACAGGGCACCACTGAACACTACATACAGGGCACCACTGAACACTACATACAGGGCACCACTGAACACCACATACAGGGCACCACTGAACACCACATACAGGGCACCACTGAACACTACATACAGGGCACCACTGAACACTACATACAGGGCACCACTGAACACTACATACAGGGCACCGCTGAACACCACATACAGGGCACCACTGAACACTACATACAGGGCACCGTTGAATGTTAACTGTATAGAGACCATTGAACTGTAACTAGGGTGGAGGGGGGTGGGGGGGACGCGGCTGAGCCACACCTGTTCAGATTTGTGAACATTACGGTATGTGTTCAGACCATTGAACTCCAGATATATATATATATATATATATATATATATATATATATATATATATATATATATATATATATATATATATATATGACTCTCAAGGTTTTCAGCTGTATACACCACTGAAACACCTCCTCCTGCCCCCTCCTCCCCACTCCACCTCCTCCCCACTCCACCTCCTCCCCACTCCACCTTCTCCCCACTCCACCTCCTCCCCTCTACCCCCCCTTTCCATATCCTCCCCCTCCCCTCTCCCGCTATAGAGAGCATTGAACTCTTATCTTTACATACGTGTTGAACCTCTACTGTAGGGGGGCCGATGAACACCTGCCTGTAGAAGATATTGAACCTTGTATGTAGAGGCCAGTGAACACCTGCCTGTAGAAGATATTGAACCTTGTATGTAGAGGCCAGTGAACACCTGCCTGTAGAAGATATTGAACCTTGTATGTAGAAGCCAGTGAACACCTGCCTGTAGAAGATATTGAACCTTGTATGT
>NC_092250.1:304893-309893 GCF_036320965.1 Panulirus ornatus | reverse complement strand
GGGAGGAGGGGAGAGGACTTGGGGAGGGGAGAGAACCTGGGGTGAAGAGAAGGGGAGAGGACCAATGGTGGGGAGGAGGGAAGAGGACTTGGGATGGTGAGGAGGGGAGAGGACCTGGGATGGTGAGGAGGAGGGGAGAGGACTTGGGGAGGGGAGAGGAGCTGGTGTGAGGAGGAGGAGGGGAGAGGAGCTGGGGTGAGGAGGAGCTGGGGAGAGGACCTGGGGAGGAGAGAGGAGCTGGGGAGGGGAGAGGAGCTGGTGTGAGGAGGAGGAGGGGAGAGGAGCTGGGGTGAGGAGGAGCTGGGGAGAGGACCTGGGGAGGAGAGAGGAGCTGGGGAGGGGAGAGGAGCTGGTGTGAGGAGGAGCTGGGGAGGGCAGAGGAGCTGGGGAGGGGAGAGGAGCTGGGGTGAGGAGCTGGGGAGGGGAGAGGAGCTGGGGTGAGGAGCTGGGGAGGGGAGCTGGGGTGTATGTAGGTGATAGTGTTAGCCTGTGAAGCGGAAGCGCACACACACACACACACACACACACGACCCGCCAGACCTTTAGGCCGGAAATCTGGCGGTGCTACCATGTGTTTGTCGACCACACGGCCCCTCCCTCACCCTACTTATACTCATCCAACTCCTCCTCATCCTCCAACTCATTCTCCTCCTCCTCCTCCTCCTCCTCCTCCTCCTCCTCCTCCTCCTCCTCCGTGTCTTCCTTATCTATTCTTATTCATTGATTTTATCTCTCACTACACAAGATGATTCTCTTCCCCCTCATCTCTCATTCTCTTCCCCCTCATCTCTCATTCTCTTCCCCCTTATCTCTCATTCTCTTCCCCCTTATCTCTCATTCTCTTCCCCCTCATCTCTCATTCTCTTCCCCCTCATCTCTCATTCTCTTCCCCCTTATCATCCCCTTCTATCCTTCTATCCCCGCCTCATTTATCAGGTTATCTCCTCCTATCCACCATCCTCTTCCCATGTAGGTCAGCTGTGTTCTCGCATCATGTATATTTCCCTCATTATTTTTTCCTTTATTCTTCATTATCTCTCTCTCTCTCTCTCTCTCTCTCTCTCTCTCTCTCTCTCTCTCTCTCACCTATCCTTATCCTCCGTCTATTCCTCTTCTGACCTGGAGTGACCTGGGCTCGTCTATCCATCATCCCCCCACCATCCCACCCACCCTCGAATTGGTGGATAGGTGGGTGTCTGGCTAAAGCTAGGGGGCTAGTATGTATGTATGTATGTATGTATGTTGGTATATATGTATTTATGTATGTATGTAGGTATATATGTAGCTATATATGTATGTAGGTAGGTATATATGTATGTATGCATGTAGGTATATATGTGTGTATGTAGGTATGTATGTACGTATATATGTAGGTATATATGTATGTATGTATGTAGGTATATATGTAGGTATATATGTATGTATGTATGTAGGTATATATGTACATATATATGTCATCCGTCGCGTTAGGTGCGTCCCGTGTCATTCGTCACCCGTCATCCTCCAGCAGCAAGGATTCGAACCCGGCACCATTTTGCGTCGGTGCTGAAGCACGCTCACCGCTAGGCCATGTGTGGGCAACCACCTCCCGCACCAGTGGCATTGGGGTTCGAACCCATCCAGTTTGGGAGGACCGGTGCGTGGGTCGTTAGAGGATGACCTTGGATGACCTCGCATGACCTCATGCACGTGTTCTATCTGACCCCGTGGTGCATGGTGGGGCAGGCCAGGGGTGGGTCAACATGCACGTGGTGGATGTGTATGTCACAAGGCGTGCATGACGAATGTCAGGCGACACTGTGTGTGTGCATGACAGGTGGTGGTGGGTTGGTGGGTGTGTGCATGACAGGTGGTGGTGGGTTGGTGGGTGTGTGCATGACAGGTGGTGGTGGGTTGGTGTGTGTGTGCATGACAGGTGGTGGTGGGTTGGTGGGTGTGTGCATGACAGGTGGTGGTGGGTTGGTGGGCGTGTGCATGACAGGTGGTGGTGGGTTGGTGTGTGTGTGCATGACAGGTGGTGGTGGGTTGGTGTGTGTGTGCATGACAGGTGGTGGTGGGTTGGTGGGTGTGTGCATGACAGGTGGTGGTGGGTTGGTGGGTGTGTGCATGACAGGTGGTGGTGGGTTGGTGGGTGTGTGCATGACAGGTGGTGGTGGGTTGGTGTGTGTGTGCATGACAGGGGGTGGTGGTTGGTTGGTGTGTGCATGACAGGTTGGTGGGTTGGTGTGTGTGGCATGACAGGTGGTGGGGGGTTTTGGTGGGTGTGTGCATGACAGGTGGTGGTGGGTTGGTGGCGTGTGCATGACAGGTGGTGGTGGGTTTTGGTGGGTGTGTATGACAGATTGGTGGTTGGGTTGGGGGGTGGTGCATGACAGTTGGTGGTGTTGGTGGTGGTGGTGCATGACAGTGGTGGTGGGTGGGGTGGTGCATGACGTGTGGTGGTGTGGGGGGTGTGCATGACAGTGTGGAGGGGTTGGTGAAGGTTTTGGGATGGAATGGCTGGTGTGGTTGGGATGTGTGCATGACGGTGGTGGTGGGATGGTGGCGTGTGCATGACGGTTTGGTGGTGGGTTGGTGGGTTGGGTGCATGACGGTGGTGGAGGTTGGTGGGTGCATGACAGGGGTGGGGGGTTGGTGGGGTGTGCATGACAGTGGTGGTGGAGGAGGTGGTGCATGACGTGTGGTGGAGGAGGTGGTGCATGACGTGTGGTGGTGGTGGTGGAGGAGGTGGTGCATGACGTGTGGTGGTGGTGGAGGAGGTGGTGCATGACGTGTGGTGGAGGTGGAGGAGGTGGTGCATGACGTGGTGGTGGAGGAGGTGGTGCATGACGTGTGGTGGTGGTGGAGGAGGTGGTGCATGACGTGTGGTGGAGGTGGAGGAGGTGGTGCATGACGTGGTGGTGGAGGAGGTGGTGCATGACGTGTGGTGGTGGTGGTGGAGGAGGTGGTGCATGACGTGGTGGTGGAGGAGGTGGTGCATGACGTGGTGGTGGAGGAGGTGGTGCATGACGTGTGGTGGAGAGATGGAGACACGGCATATGGCTGGCCACTAACCTCCCCTCTCCCCCCCTCTTCCCCCTCCGCCCCCTCCCCCTCTCCCCTCCCCCTCCTGGGGACCAGCGTTGCCACACACACACACACACACACACACACACACACACACACACACACACACACACACACACACACACACACACACATACACACACACACACACACACTCACACACACACATACACACACACACACACACACACACACACATACACACACACACACACACACACACACACACATACACACACACACACACACACTCACACACACACATACACACACACACACACACACACACACACACACACACACACATACACACACACACACACACACACACACACACACACACACACACACACACACACACACTCACACACACACTCACACACACACATACACACACTCACACACACACATACACACACACACACACACATACACACACACACATACACACACACACACACACACACACACACACACACACACACACACACATACACACACACATACACACACACACACACACACTCACACACACACATACACACACACACACACACACACACACACACACACACACACACACACACACATACACACACACACACACACACACACATACACACACACACACATACACACACACACACACACATACACACACACACACACACACCAGCCTGAGCCAGGTATGTATATGTATACACATAAGTCCAGGAAACATGATTTTGGCCATGATCTCCAGACGTCTTTAGAATTATTATAGGAAAAATACATATGACGTCTTAATCATATACTCTATTTATATATTATATTTATATATATATCATACACCAATTCGTCCCTCAAATACTGTTTCCTTCACGTAGAATCAGTCACTGGAAGGAGCAGATACTCCTTATCTTTAGTATCTAAGATAAAATATGGTGGAATGTGAAATGTGCGAATGGAAAAAAAAGATATATATTGGGAAATAAATACCCGACGTGGCAACTCGTGAGTCAGGTCATTACACGGTTGCCAACTCGGGAATTAACTCAGACATTTTTTTTTTCTTCCCTTCTTAAAAGTAAATCGTTTTCTGTGGGTCGTTTTTTTTCTTCTTTTTTTTTTTAAATCTTAAACCATTCCAATATTAACTGTTATTTCTGCTGCGTTTTTTTTATTATTATTATTAACGATTGTGGGTTTTATTTATATATAGTTTTTTTACTCTTACGTTTTATTTGTAGATTTGATGAGGTTATATAAATAACTAGAAGAGAATGTTATTTTTTTTGAGGGGGGGGGGGTGAGGGAGGGGGAAAGGGGGGGGGGAAGGTAGGTGTGCGATTTTTAACTGCCTGTTATTCCCTCTGGCGACGCTGGCAACCCTGCCGAGTTGGATTCCCTTTTTTTGTCATTCATACGTTTTCCGTTTTCTGTGTCACTTCCTGCGTGTGTGTGTGTGTGTGTGTGTGTGCGTTTTTCTCTCTTGTTCATTCATAAAGTATTCGCTCGTTCATTCATCCAGGTTCATCCAAGGTTTATTGATGTTTTCATTCACTCGTTCATTCATTCTTTCACTCATTCATTCATTCATTCATTCGGGATTGTTATTCATTAATCAGTTATAGTAATTTAAGGGTGAGATTATTTTTGTTTTTGTTTGGGCTTTCATTCAATAGCTATTCACTGTTCATTCAATAGCTATTCACTGTTCATTCAATAGCTATTCACTGTTCATTCAATAGCTATTCACCGCTCATTCATTTTATCTAACTTCCCCCCCCCCCCAGCACACACCCCCTTTTCATTCATATGTTATTATAATGTCTAATTCGTAAGTGTTTCTCGTTAATTAGTTTTTTGATTTATTTATTGATTGGTTATTTGACAACGAGTTCGTGTGGTGATCGATGTCTCTCTCTCTCTCTCTCTCTCTCTCTCTCTCTCTC
>NC_092250.1:262393-292393 GCF_036320965.1 Panulirus ornatus | reverse complement strand
TATACGGGGGTAGACGTAGGGTGCAGAAGAGAGATGAAGAAATACGGGCGACGTATGAGAAAATTGGAAGAGGTTGTTTGGTAGTTGGGATAGGTCAGGAGAGATGGCCTCTCCTCGTACGCTACAAGCAGTTCATTGGTTTTAGGTAGTTAAGCATACAACCACCTCCGTGACGTAGACACTGAATGGCCCATGGCAAGGTTTAGGGACATAACAACCAGGGAAACATAACAACCAGGAGGACTTAACAACCAGGAGGACTTAACAACCAGGGAGACATAACAACCAGGGGAACATAACAACCAGGTGGACTTAACAACCAGGTGGACTTAACAACCAGGTGGACTTAACAACCAGGGAGACATAACAACCAGGTGGACTTAACAACCAGGTGGACTTAACAACCAGGGGGACATAACACGAAGCGAGAGAGAGGGTTGTTAAATGATAATATTAGATGTGGTTCGGTAGTTTGAAAGTAGTGTATGAGGAGCAGTTTGAGGAATGTGGAATGTGGTTTACGAAGTGGGGCACCAACCACCTCTCCACCCCCCTCACTCACGAGTTTTGTAGAGAAAAAGGAAAAAAAAAAAGGAAGAAAGAAAGAAAAAAAGGCCCCCCCTTCCCTCCCTGTAGAAATGGGTAATTGGAATTCTGCACACACACACACACACACTCTCTCTCTCTCTCTCTCTCTCTCTCTCTCTCTCTCGTCGTCGCCCCCCTCCATTCATTCTCCACAGATGTGGTGTATAACACACTCTTAACCCCTGCCCTCCCCCCCGGTGAGGGGAGGGGGGGGTCATGCACCACCCCCCTCTCCTCTCCCCCCCCCCTTTCCCTACCTCCCGTGATCACACAGGTGCAGGTCACCTGCTCCTGACCTGAGCGCACGGACGGGTTATGATCCAGGAAGGGTTGTGGTGATGGAGGGAGGGTTGTGGTGATGGAGGGAGGGTTGTGGTGATGGAGGGAGGGTTGTGGTGATGGGGGAGGGTTGTGGTGATGGGGGGAGGGTTGTAGTGATGGAGGTAGGGTTGTAGTGATGGAGGGAGAGTTGTGGTGATGGGGGGAGGGTTGTAGTGATGGAGGGAGGGTTGTGGTGATGGGGGGTAGGTTGTAGTGATGGGGAGGGTTGGGTGATGGAGGGAGGGTTGATGGTGATGGGGGGAGGGTTGTGGTGATGGGGGGAGGGTTGTGGTGATGGGGGAGGTTGGTGTGATGGGGGGGAGGGGTTGTGGTTGATGGGGGAGGGTTGTGGTGATGGGGAGTAGGGTTGTAGTGATGGAGGGATGGTTGTGGTGATGGGGGGGTAGGGTTGTGGTGATGGAGGGAGGGTTGTGGTGATGGGGGAGGGTTGTGGTGATGGGGGTAGGGTTGAGTGAGGGGGAGGGTTGTGGGATGGAGGAGGGTTGGGTTTTGGGTGTGGGGTGGGTGGGGAGGGTTTTTGTGAGGGGGAGGGTTGTGGTGATGGAGGGAGGGTTGTGGTTTATTTGGGGGGGTTTTGTGATGGGCGGAGGTTTGTTTTGGGTGGAGGGAGGGTTTTTGGGAGGGGGAGGGTTGGGGGGGGGGGGGGAGGGGGTTGTTGTGAAGGAGGGGGTTGTGTGATGGGCGGCGGGTTGTGTGAGGGTAGGGTTTTGTGGTGTTTGAGGGGGGGGTTTGGGTGGGATGGAGGGAGGGTTGTGGTGATGGGGGGGTTTTTTGTGTGATGGCGGGAGGGTTGTGGTGAGGGGTAGGGTTGTGGTATGGAGGGGGTTAGTGGTTATGATGGGGAGGGTTTGTGGTGAGGGCGGGAGGGTTGTGGTGGATGGGGGGGGGGTTTGGGGGTGATGGGGGTTGTGTGAGGGGGGAGGTTGTGGTGATGGGGGTGGGGTTGTAGTGAGGGGGAGGGGGTTGTGGTGATGGGGGAGGTTGTGGTGATGGATGGGGGGAGGTTGTGGTGATGGGGAGGGTTGTGGTGAGGGGGAGGTTGTGGTGATGGATGGAGGGTTGGTGATGGCGGGAGGGTTGTGGTTAGGGGGGAGGGTTGTGGTGAGGGAGGGAGGGGGGTGGTGATGGCGGGGGGGGGAGGGATGGAGGAGGGTTGTGGTGAGGAGGGTGGTTTGGGGGTTGGTGATGGGGGAAGGTTGTGGTGATGAGAGGAGGGTTGTTGGTGATGGAGGGAGGGTTGTGTGATGGAGGGGTTTGGGTGTGGGGAGGGTTGTGGTGATGGGGGAGGTGGGTGGTGTTTGAGGGAGGGTTGTGGTGATGGAGGGAGGGTTGTGGTGATGGAGGTAGGGTTGTAGTTGATGGAGGGAGGGGTTTTGGTGAATGGTGGTAGGGTTGTGGGATGGAGGAGGGTTGTGTGCTGGGGGGGGTTGTAGGTGATGGGGGAGGGTTGTGGTGATGGGGGAGGTTGTGGTGATTGGGGGAGGGTTGTGGTGATGGGGAGGGTTGTGGTGATGGGGGTGGGGTTTAAGTGATGGAGGGATGGTGTTGTGGGGGGGTAGGGTTGTGGGTGATGGGGAGGGTTTTGGGTGATGGGGTTTGGGTTAGAGCGATGGAGGGAGGGTTGTGGTGATGGGGTTGGGTTAGAGTGATGGGGGAGGGTTGTGGTGATGGGGTTTGGGTTAGAGTGATGGAGGCAAGTCAGGGTGATGGACAGGTCAGGGTGATGGAAGCAATCGAGGGTGATGGAGACAGCTCAGGGTGATGGAGACAGGTCAGGGATGATGGAGACAGGTCAGGGTGATGGAGACAGGTCATCCTCCATCACTTGCGATCTATTTCTCCGGGACGCAGAGATGGGTGTTGGGGGGGAAGGGGGAGGGAATGGGGTAATGATAGTTAAGAACAAGAGATATCACCTTTATGACGCCCAGGCATACGGGTCATTTTCAACTTCCCTCCCTCCTTTTTTTTCCCCCCTCTAGGTAACAAGAAGGATATACGTCCTTATGACCCCTTGATGAACGGGTGAGGATCCTCTAACACTGCAGCGAGGAATAGGCACATGCGACCTTATTGCGCCTTGGAATACGGTCTATTTTACCCATACCCGACTCCTCGGGGATGGGAATATCGGCTCTGCGACCCCTGGACATACGGGTCATTTCCAACCCGGACCATTTAGGGGGCGCCAACCAGAGGGGGATATCGCCCTTATGGGAAAGTGGTATGCGGGTTCTTTTCACCTGTCCTGTGTGGTCGAGACATCGACCTTATGACACTACGACGTTCGGGTCATTTTTAAAAACAACCCCTCCTCCTCCTTCCCCTCTTCCCCCTCCCCCTCCCCCTCCCCCTCCCCTCCCCCTTCGTAGCTAAGAATAGGGATATTGTCCTTATAGCACCCCGGCTTACGGGTCATAATTGTCTCTCTCTCTGCCCCTCGTAGTAGCCGAGGGGAGGGAATGTGCGCCTTACGGCCTCCTGCCATAAGGGCGAGTCTCCCCATTTTTTCCCCCCCCTTCCCTCCCCTTCCCTCCCCCCACACGTACCATAAGAGATACCGAATGCTATGCAGATGTCGGTCTTAATCACCCTTAGCATAGAGGTCAAAATTCCTCATTCCTTCTTCCCCTCCCTCCCTCCCCTCCCTCCATCCCTCCCTCCCTCCCTCCTTCTACCGTATCGCCCAACTCAGGGAGGGAGGGAGGGAGGGAGTCAGGGAGGGGCCGCATGGGTACGAGGCAGGGGTGTCTCACCCCCCCCCCCTCCCCCCCTCCCCCCATTACTCCCAGGGTGAGCCGCGGAGGGAGGGAGGGAGGGAGGGAGGGAGGGTCGAGTATGGCTGGCCGCCAGGGAGGTGTTGGAATGCCAGTGGATGCAAGGAGGGAGGGAGGGAGGGTGGCTGGCTGCCCCAGACGTCTCCAGCCAGGGAGGGAGGGAAGGAGGGGAGGGGAGGGAGGGAGGGGCGCACCTTGCCAAAAGTATGGCCGATTTTTGCACTGCTCTCTTACACCCTCCTCCCTCCCCCTCCTCACTACCCTCCTCTTCCCCTCCTGCCCTCACCCCCCACCCCCCTCGCTCCCTCCCCTCTCTCCCCTCCCCCTCCTCCTCCATCCCCCTAACCCCCCCACCCCTATTACCACAGCCGGGGATAAAGTCTGGGACATTTCTGTGCCTCACTGTATATAGACGTGTGTGTGTGTGTGTGTGTCTGTGTGTGTGTGTGTGTCTGTGTGTGTGTGTGTGTCTGTCTGTGTGTGTGTGTGTGTGTGTGTGTGTCTGTGTGTGTGTGTGTGTCTGTGTCTGTGTGTGTGTGTGTGTGTGTCTGTGTGTGTGTGTATGTCTGTGTGTGTGTGTGTGTGTGTCTGTGTGTGTGTGTGTGTGTGTGTGTGTCTGTGTGTGTGTGTGTGTGTGTGTGTGTGTGTGTGTGTGTGTCTGTGTGTCTGTGTGTGTGTGTGTGTCTGTGTCTGTGTGTGTGTGTGTGTGTGTGTCTGTGTCTGTCTGTGTCTGTGTGTGTGTGTGTGTGTGTGTGTGTGTGTGTGTGTGTGTCTGTGTCTGTGTGTCTGTGTGTGTGTGTGTGTCTGTGTGTCTGTGTCTGTGTGTCTGTGTCTGTGTGTGTGTGTGTGTGTGTGTGTGTCTGTGTGTCTGTGTGTGTCTGTGTCTGTGTGTGTGTGTGTGTGTGTGTGTGTGTGTCTGTGTCTGTCTGTGTCTGTGTCTGTGTGTGTGTGTGTGTCTGTGTCTGTCTGTGTGTGTGTGTGTGTGTGTGTGTGTGTGTGTGTGTGTGTGTATGTGTCTGTGTCTGTCTACTTTGTCTGTTTGTATTAACGTAAAATGAAGTGAGTTATATATATATATATATACGCACGCACATGTGGGGTGGGGGAATATATACGCACGCACATGTGGGGTGGGGGAATATATACGCACGCACATGTGGGGTGGGGGGAATATATACGCACGCACATGTGGGGGGGTGGGGGAATATATACGCACGCACATGTGGGGTGGGGGGAATATATACGCATGCACATGTGGGGTGGGGGGAATATATACGCATGCACATGTGGGGGGGTGGGGAATATATACGCACGCACATGGGGGGTGGGGGAATATATACGCACGCACATGTGGGGTGGGGGAATATATACGCATGCACATGTGGGGGTGGGGGGAATATATACGCATTCACATGTGGGGGGGTGGGGAATATATACGCACGCACATGTGGGGGGTGGGGGAATATATACGCACGCACATGTGGGGGGTGGGGGAATATATACGCACGCACATGTGGGGGGTGGGGGAATATATACGCACGCACATGTGGGGGGTGGGGGAATATATACGCACGCACATGTGGGGTGGGGGGAATATATACGCATTCACATGTGGGGGGGGTGGGGGAATATATACGCACGCACATGTGGGGTGGGGGAATATAATTAAAAGAATATTGATGATTCATTGATCTGTTTGTGATGCGTGCAGCATGGCCCACCTGCCTGCGATTAGGGAGGGATTGGGAGGTGGGATTGGGTGTTTGGGGTGGTGGTAGTGGGGAGGGATTGGGGATTTGGGGTGGGTGGGGGGTACAAGTACCCTCCCCTCCTCTCCCCCTCCTCCCACCCTCCCCTCCCCTTTCAGCCAGAGGCTCGAAATCTGGTTCTGCCGTGCCCACATCCCCATACGCATGCCTGCGCCACCTATACGCATTCATGCACACCCCCATACGCACGCCTGCGTCCCATACGCATACCTGTACCCGATACGCATGCCTGCGGCCCATACGCATGCTCACATCCCATTCGCATCCCTGCGCCCCTTACGCATACCTGCACTCCGTACGCATGCCTGCACACTATACGCATACCTGCACCCTGTGCGCATGCCTGCACTTCATGCGCATGCCCACGCCCCATACGCATGCCTACACCCATTATGCCACGCAGCATCTCATACGCATGCCCACATCCCGTACGCCTGCCCACATCCCATACGCATGTCCTTATCCCATACGCATGCCCACATCCTATATGCATGCGCCTGCACCCCATATGCATGTCTGCACCACACACGCTTGCACACACACACCATACGCATGCAGACACCCCATACGCATGCCCACATCCCATACGCATACTTGCACCGCATATACATGCATGCACCCAGTACGCATTCCAACATCAATATATATATATATATATATATATATATATATATATATATATATATATATATATATATATATATATATATATTGAGGGGTTAAGTGAAGGGAAGTGGCTACACCAGGCGGAGAGAGAGAGAGAGAGAGATACGAACCCATGACGGGATAAGATAAGACGTTATCTTTCTTATCACACTTGGGTTAAGCAAGTCGGGTTAAGGGCTTGCACCCTCTTACCCCCCTTACTTCCCCCCCCCACTATCTTTAACCCCCTCCCCCTCCTCCTCCCCCTACCCCATGTGTATACACGTGGTAATAGACCAACCTCCCCTTTTAAACACCAAGGGAAGGTTTGATATATATATATATATATATATATATATATATATATATATATATATATATTATATATATATATATATATATATTCCTATGAGTCCACGGGGGAAAATGAAACACGAAAAGTTCCCAAGTGCACTTTCGTGTCATAATCACATCATCATCATCAGGGGAGACACAAGAGAGAAATATAACAGTCACTTGATATACATCGAAGTATAACTGACTGTTATATTTCTCTCGTGTGTCTCCACTGATGATGTGATTATTACACGAAAGTGCACTTGGGAACTTTCCGTGTTTCATTTTCCCCGTGGACTCATAGGAATATATATATATATATATATATATATATATATATATATATATATATATATATATATATATATATATATATATATATATATATATATATATATATCCTTCGACCTGTCTGGTCGGCGGGCTGGTCGTGTGGGGGGAGTGGTGGTGGGTGTGGGCGGCGGCGGCGACCTGGAGGCAGCACGCGAGGGCGTGTCCTGGCCGCCCGTCGTGGGCGTGGGCGTGTCCGTGGGACGGAAGTACCGAGCGTCGTAATGTGCCGCAGCCGCGTAGCGTCGCAGGCGGCAGCGTGGTGGTGGACGCGGAAGTCACGGCGCGCGATTGGTCGGTGGGCCCGGCTGGCTGGACACTGCACCCTGCTTACGTCCCCCCCCCCCACCTTGGCCGGTGGTGGGGGGGTGAGGGGAGGGGGGAGGGGATGTTGGTTGGTGGAGAGGGGGGAAGGGGGGTGTGTATTGAGGAGGGGGTTGGTTGGTTGGTTGGTGGGGAAGAGGGGGGTGGTTGGTTGGTTGGTGGGGAGAGAGGGGGGTGTATTGAAGGGGGGGTGGTTGGTTGGTTGGTGGGGAGAGAGGGGTGTGTATTGAGGGGGAGGGGGTTGGTTGGTAGGTGGTGGGGAAGAGGGGGTGTATTGAAGGGGGGTGGCTGGTTGGTTGGTGGGGAGAGAGGGGTGTGTATTGAGGGGGAGGGGGTTGGTTGGTTGGTGGTGGGGAGGGGGGTGTATTGAGGGTGAGGGGGGTTTAGTTGGTTGGTTGGTGGGGGGAGAGGGTGTGTATTGAGGAGGGAGGGGGTGGTTGGTTGGTGGTGGGGAGAGGGGGTTGGTGTATTGAGGAGGGGGGAAGGGTGAGTTCCTCTGGTTTAAGGTTAACGAACGAAGTCTTCCTGTTTTAATGGGGGGGAGGGGATGGTGGTTTAGGTGGGGGGGAGGGGGATGTGTTGGTTAGAATCAGGGTTTTCCCCTGGTTTAAGGGGAAGGCCTGTTTTAATGGGGGGGAGGAGGATGGGGAAGGGGGTTTAGGGGGGGTTAGAAACAGGGATTTCCCTTATTTTAAGGGGAAGGACCCCCCTAGATTTTAGGGATGTGTCGTAGGAGTCTCCCCTTTTTAAGGGAAACAGATTTAGGGAGGCTTCTGTTTTAAGTGGGATACCAAGGGAAGCTATTTTAGGGGGATGGGGAAGGTAAGGGAGCTGGTTTAAGGGATTGTGGGAGGGGGGGAAGGGAGCTGGTTTAAGGGATTGTGGGAGGGGGGAAAGGCAGCTGGTTGAAGGGATTGTGGGAGGGGGAAGGGAGCTGGTTTAAGGGATTGTGGGAGGGGGAAGGGAGCTGGTTTAAGGGATTGTGGGGGGGGGGGGAGCGGCCGTTTTAAGGGAAGGTGAAGCAATTTGCTGCTGTGGGTTGTGGTCAGTGAGGTGAGGAAAGGGGCGCTCTAGGTGTTGAGGGGGAAACGGAGTAGTGGGGAATGGTGTGGCTTAACTGCTGGTTGAAAGGGGAAACGAGGTTGTTAGAGTTGGTTGTATCGTGGCCAGTGGGATTGGGTAGTGGTGTGGAGGGGGATTGGGTTCTAGTGAGGGGGGGATTAGGATGTGGTGAGGAGGGGGGATTGGGTTCTAGTGATGGGGATTGGGTTCTAGTGATGGAGATTGGGTTCTGGTGAGAGGGATTGGGATGTGCTGAGGAGGGGGGATTGGGTTCTAGTGAGGGGGATTGTCTTCTGGTGAGGGGGATTGGTATGTGGTGAGGATTGGGTTCTGGTGATGGGGGATTGGTATGTAGTGGGGATTGGGATGTGCTGAGGAAGGGGGATTGGGTTCTGGTGAGGGGGGTATTGGTATGTGGTGAGAGGATGGGGTGGATTGGGGATGCTACTGGTTTATAAATGAGAGTGATTGGTGCTCTGGTGGTTTAAGAGGTGGGGATTAGGATACTGACGTAACATGGATGGATTGGGGATGCTACTGGTTTATAAATGAGAGTGATTGGTGCTCTGGTGGTTTAAGAGGTGGGGATTAGGGTACTGACGTAACATGGATGGATTGGGAATGCTACTGGTTTATAAATGAGAGTGATTGGTGCTCTGGTGGTTTAAGAGATGGGGATTAGGGTACTGACGTAACATGGATGGATTGGGGATGCTACTGGTTTATAAATGAGAGTGATTGGTGCTCTGGTGGTTTAAGAGGTGGGGATTAGGGTACTGACGTAACATGGATGGATTGGGGATGCTACTGGTTTATAAATGAGAGTGATTGGTGCTCTGGTGGTTTAAGAGGTGGGGATTAGGATACTGACGTAACATGGATGGATTGGGGATGCTACTGGTTTATAAATGAGAGTGATTGGTATTCTGGTGGTTTAAGAGGTGGGGATTAGGGTACTGACGTAACATGGATGGATTGGGGATGCTACTGGTTTATAAATGAGAGTGATTGGTGCTCTGGTGGTTTAAGAGGTGGGGATTAGGGTACTGACGTAACATGGATGGATTGGGGATGCTACTGGTTTATAAATGAGAGTGATTGGTGCTCTGGTGGTTTAAGAGGTGGGGATTAGGTACTGACGTAACGTGGATGGATTGGGGGTGCTACTGGTTTATAAATGAGAGTGATTGGTGCTCTGGTGGTTTAAGAGGTGGGGATTAGGTACTGACGTAACATGGATGGATTGGGGATGCTACTGGTTTATAAATGAGAGTGATTGGTGCTCTGGTGGTTTAAGAGGTGGGGATTAGGGTACTGACGTAACATGGATGGATTGGGGATGCTACTGGTTTATAAATGAGAGTGATTGGTGCTCTGGTGGTTTAAGAGGTGGGGATTAGGGTACTGACGTAACATGGATGGATTGGGGATGCTACTGGTTTATAAATGAGAGTGATTGGTGCTCTGGTGGTTTAAGAGATGGGGATTAGGGTACTGACGTAACATGGATGGATTGGGGATGCTACTGGTTTATAAATGAGAGTGATTGGTGCTCTGGTGGTTTAAGAGGTGGGGATTAGGGTACTGACGTAACATGGATGGATTGGGTAGATGGTGGTTTAGGAGGTGGTGGATTAGGGCAACTGATGGATTAACGTTAGAAAGATTTTGGGGTTCTGGTGGTTTAATGGGTTGTTTGTGTGGAGACGAGAGAGCAATCTGGTAGTTCCCCCCCTCATTAAAGGGGGGGCTAGTTTCCCCTCGTTTGTTATAATAGAGGAGGAGGAGGAGGAGGAGGTGCCTCATGTGTTATAATAAAGGAGGAGGGATGGGTGTGATTGGGGGGGGTGGGGGAGGAGATGGTGTTTGTTGGTCTGTGCAAGAGGCGAGAGAGACAGACGGTTATTATTATTATTATTATTATTATTATTATTATTATAATTATTATTATTATTCTTTTTTCTTTCAAACTATTCGCCATTTCCCGCATTAGCGAGGTAGCGTTAAGAACAGAGAGGACTGGGCCTTTGAGGGAATATCCTCACCTGGCCCCCTTCTCTGTTCCTTCTTTTGGAAAATTATAAAAAATAAAAAAAAACAATTATTATTATTATCATTATTATTATTATTATTATTATTATTATTATTATTATTATTATTATTATTATTATTATCATTATTATTATTATTATCTATCTTTATCTGTCTATCTATCTTTCTATCTGTCTGTCTATCGGTCTATATGCATATCTATCTATCTGTCTATCTGTCTGTCTATCGGTCTATATGCATATCTATCTATCTGTCTATCTGTCTGTCTATCGGTCTAAATGCCTATCTATCTATCTGTCTGTCTATTTACCTGTCTGTCTATGTACCTATCTATCTATCTATCTGTCTGTCTATCTTCTATCTGTCGACCTGTCTATCTATCACCTTTGTGTAAGTACACCGTCCTGGTCTCTGGCGATAGATATATCTCGATAGATATATCTGAACCACTCCCGTAATTACAACGACCAATATGATCATTATCACCCACCACCCACACCCACACCCCACCACACCCACCCCACCCCACACCCACAACCCACCCCGACCCACCACCCCCTCCTCTCTTTTCTTAGGGGGTTGGGATGGGGGGTTGGGGGGAGTAGATGGTGTCTACCAGTATCGCTACCACCATCTACCACCATCTACCAACCCCCCTCTCCCCCCCAGCTGGTGCTGGTGGTGTTGTGGTTGTTCAAGTCTTCACCACCTGTCGCCCTGTTTAGCACCAGCTGTGGTCTTATCACCACCGTTGCCACCATCTGTGCCGGATCTCCAGCTGGTTGTTGTTGTTGCACCACCTGTCTCTGAACCCCCTTTGGCTTTCCCCTCCTGTTATCACCAGCTGTCTGAACCCCCCTCGCTCCCCCTCCTATTATCACCACCATCTGTTTTGGGGCCTGTTCATACCACCCGTTGTCCCTTCAGGTGGTGTTGAACCACCTGGTTCACCACCACCTGTTCCTCCACCACCGGTAAACTGTTACAGCCCCCCCTTTCCCCTACCCCCTCTTACCCCCCCCCCCCGTTACCGTCACCATCTGTTGGGGGCCATGGCGTCCGTCCCACCGTTACCTGCCCGTCTGTTGAACTGTGCCACCTGTTGAAGGTTTCCTTTTACACACACACACACACACACGCACACACAGGAGAGAGAGAGAGAGAGAGAGAGAGAGAGAGAGAGAGAGAGAGAAGCCAACAGCTTTGCGTTGAATGGGGGGGGAGGTAGAGATATCCCCCCCATTCAACGTTGATAAGGGAAACACACGTGTGTGTGTGTGTGTGTGTGTGTGTGTGTGTGTGGATATACAGGAGGGAGGGCGCCCACCCGCCTTGACTCCCTGTTATCAGTGTAACGTACGTGGGTTACGCCCTTTTGTACGGGTCATCAGGTCTGTTTACAGGCGTGGGGGGTCTCTGTACAGGTCATCAGGTCTGTGTAGTAGAACGTGTGGTCTCTGTACAGGTCTGTGTACAGGTGTGGGGCCTCTGTACAGGTCATCAGGTCTGTGTAGTAGAACGTGTGGTCTCTGTACAGGTCTGTGTACAGGTGTGGGGCCTCTGTACAGGTCATCAGGTCTGTGTAGTAGAACGTGTGGTCTCTGTACAGGTCTGTGTACAGGTGTGGGGCCTCTGTACAGGTCATCAGGTCTGTGTACAGGTGTGGGGTCTCTGTACAGGTCATCAGGTCTGTGTAGTAGAACGTGTGGTCTCTGTGCAGGTCATCAGGTCTGTGTAGTAGAACGTGTTGTCTCTGTACAGATGTGGGGTCTCTGTACAGGTCATCAGGTCTGTGTAGTAGAACGTGTGGTCTCTGTACAGGTCATCAGGTCTGTGTAGTAGAACGTGTTGTCTCTGTACAGATGTGGGGTCTCTGTACAGGTCATCAGGTCTGTGTAGTAGAACGTGTGGTCTCTGTACAGGTCATCAGGTCTGTGTAGTAGAACGTGTTGTCTCTGTACAGATGTGGGGTCTCTGTACAGGTCATCAGGTCTGTGTAGTAGAACGTGTGGTCTCTGTACAGGTCATCAGGTCTGTGTAGTAGAACGTGTTGTCTCTGTACAGATGTGGGGTCTCTGTACAGGTCATCAGGTCTGTGTAGTAGAACGTGTGGTCTCTGTACAGGTCATCAGGTCTGTGTAGTAGAACGTGTTGTCTCTGTACAGATGTGGGGTCTCTGTACAGGTCATCAGGTCTGTGTAGTAGAACGTGTTGTCTCTGTACAGATGTGGGGTCTCTGTACAGGTCATCAGGTCTGTGTAGTAGAACGTGTTGTCTCTGTACAGATGTGGGGTCTCTGTACAGGTCATCAGGTCTGTGTAGTAGAACGTGTTTGTCTCTGTACAGATGTGGGGTCTCTGTACAGGTCACATCTTGTTAAACGTGTTGTCTCGTACAGATGTGGGGTCTCTGTACGGGCCCATCAGGTCTGTGTAGTAAACGTTTTGGGCTCTGTACAATTTGGGGTCTCTGTACGGGTTCATCAGGCCCTGTGAGTAGAACGTGTTGTCTCGGTACAGATGTGGGGTCCTGACGGGTCTCGGGTCTGTGAGTAGAACGTGTTGTCTCTGTACAAAAGGGGGGTCTCTGTACAGGTCAATCAGGTCTGTGTAGTAGAACGGGGTTTTTCTCTTTACAGATGTGGGGTCTCTGTACAGGTCACGGGCCCTGTGAGTAGAACGTTTTTGTCTCTGTACAATGTGGGGTCTCTATACAGGTCATCAGGTCTGTGTGTAGAACGTGTTGTCTCTGTACAGATGTGGGGTCTCTGTACAGGTCATCAGGTCTGTGTGCAGGTGTGGGGTCTATGGTCTTTGTTGTCCTGTTGGCCTGTTGTCAAAACCGCTGCCATCCGTTGAACCTCCACCTGTTGGCCTGCTGTCACCACCCATCTGTTGAACCTCCACCTGTTGTCTCAATACCTCCCGTTTACCTGTTGCCACCCCCACCGTCTGTTGAAACCTCCACCTGTTGATTCTTGGCCTCCTGTTGGCCTTCTTTTAACAGCATCACCTGTTGAACCTTCACCTGTTGTCCTGTTATCGCCTCCTGTTGGCCTTCTTTGACCACCACCATTTGTTGAACCTTTACCTGCCATTCCGTTAACGTCTCCTGTTGGCCCGCTGTCTCCCGCCAGTACCACCTGTTGAACCTCTGGGGGGGTCCACCGGTACCACCTCCTCCCCCCACACCTTCCACTACAAACACCACCTGTTGAACTTTCACCTCCGGTCACCACCTGTTGAACACCCCACCCCCCCCACCTCCCCCGCGCCACGCCTAAGACAGCCACCTGTTGAACCTCCACCTGCCCGAGAGTAGACCACCTGTTGCCCCGTTTTCGCCAGCTGTTTGCATGAGTCTCCCCACCTCTCGTAGCACCAGCTGTCCCACCGCACACGCAACACCACCACCTGTTGACTATATCTCACACCCGTCACCAACACCATCTGCTGAACGCCCTCACATAGCACCATCTGTCGAACTCCCTTCCTCAAGCCCCTTCCCCCCACAAAACCACCTGTGTCATACCGTCGGTACAACAGACATATCACCAGCTGTCGAGCCTGCTCCCCCCCCCCCGCCCCCCATCTGGCGCCACGGGATCACCACCATCTGTCGAACCCCTCCCCGTACACCTCACCATCTGGCTGGCTGGGTGAGGGTGGGGGGGTAGGGCCAGCTGTGGCACCCCCCTCGGTCATGTGACCAGACAAAGAGTGTGGGAGTGGGTGGGGGAGATGTGGGGTGGGGTGTGGGTGGTGGGGAGAGGGGAGAAGGTGGGGAGGGGTGTGTTGGAGAGGGGGGAAAAAAAAGGGGGGGGGGTGTGGGTGGGGGGAGAGGGGAAAAAGGTGGGTGTGGGTGGTGTGTGGGGAGAGGGGAAAAGGTGGGGAGGGGTGGTGTGTGGGGAGAGGGAGAAGGTGGGGGGGGGAGGGTGGGTGGGGGGAGAGGGAAAGGTGGGTGTGGGTGGTGGGAGAAGGGGGGAAGGGGGGTGGGTGGTGGGAGAGGGAGGGGGTGGGTGGGGTGGTGGGGAAGGGGAGAAGGTGGGTGGGGTGATGGGGAGAGGGGGGAAAAGGGGGTGTGGGGGGGTGGGGAAGGGGAAAGGTGGGTGTGGGTGGTGGGGAGAGGGGAGAAGGGGGGTGTGGGTGGTGGGGAGAGGGGAAGATGGGGAGGGTGTGGGGGGTGGGGAGAGGGGAGAAGGTGGGGAGGTAAGTTGGCTGTCTTGCTTGGACAAAGGTGACCCCCCCTCCCCCCCAGAGCCCCAAATATTGGGGTCATGTCTCATGTTTGGGTCATTCCCCTGCCCCTTTCCCCCTCCCCCCCTCCACCACCCACCTCCTCCTCCCCCCTCCTCTTCTCCTCCTCCCACCTCCTTTCCTTTCCCCCTTTCCTCCTCCCCCCTCCCCCCACCTCCTCCTCCTCCTCCTCCTCCTCCTCCTCCTCCTCCGCGTCGTAATGTATTGACTGCCTGGATGTACTGAGCCCTTGCTGTATAGTTGCTGGTAATACAGCTGTTGTTGTTGGAAGAGGAGGAGGAGGGGGGGAAGGGGGGTCTCTCTGGCATGGTTACTGTCATAATTGTATTTTGGACGACATGGGGTAACCTTAAACACCCCTCTCTCTCTCTCCCCTTCTCTCTCTCTCTCTCTCTCTCTCTCTCTCTCTCCTCTCTTCTCTCTCTCTCTCTCTCTCTCTCTCTCATCATCCCACTGTCACACCGCGCACTGGGAATGACAAGTGTTATGACCCGAACGCGCGACGTGAACGCACGAATTGAACGCAAGATGTGAACGCGCGATAATCGAGACGCACGCTGTGAACGCACGGCCAAGCCCACCCCTCCTGAACCCCCCCCCCCCCCGCAGCGTTGCGTTCCAGCCGGACCCGCGTTCAACCACTTGGATCAGCACGTGGAGGCCCCAGGGTGGGTTACCTCCCCCGTGTACACACACACACACGGGGGAGGTACTGGACGGGCCCCGTGTGTGTGTGTGTGTGTGTGTATCACCTGCCCGTGTATACACGGGAGAGAGAGAGAGAGAGAGAGAGAGAGAGAGAGAGAGAGAGAGAAGAAAAGGGGGAGAAGAAGAGAGAGAGAGAGAGAAAAAAGGGGGAAAGAGAGAGAGAGAGAGAAAAGAGAGAGAGAAAGAAGAGAGAGAGAGAAGAGAGAGAGAGAGGAAGGGGGAGGAGAGAGAAGAAGAAGAGAGAGATAGAAGGGGGGAGAAAGGGTAGGGGAGGGGGAAGGAGGGAGGGGAAGGGAGGGGAAGAAAAGGGGTGGTTTTGGGAATCCTTTGGCGTTTTTTAATTTTGCGCTGCTTGCCCCCCCCCCCCCCGGGGGCTCGGGGGGTATAACTTCACAAACCCCCCCCACCTCACCCTGCCCAAAGATCCCCCCCCCCCCCCCCCCCCCCTTTTCCCTTGGGAGGGCCTGTCCCGCCCCCCCCACCCCACTCACCCAACCCGACTCCCTTCCCCTTCCATCACCCCCCCCCCCCCCCCTTCCTCTCTTCCCCCTCCCCTCTCTCTCCTCCCCCCTCTCACCCTCTCTCTCTCTCCTCCCTCATCCTCCCCCTCCTCCCTCTCCCCTCTCCTCTCCCACGCACCCTCCCATGAAATGACCCCCCCCCCCTCCCTTTCCCCCCCCTAACCCACCTATTGCATTCCCACTAGAGTCGTATCCCCGGAACATGTGAAAAACACACCCCCTCTCTCTCCCCTCTCTCACCCTCTCTCTCTCTCCCCCCTTTTCTTTTCCCTCTTCCCTTCTTTTCATCTCTCCTCCTCTCTCTCTTCCATCCCTTTTAAACTCACTCTCCCCCCTCTCACTCACTTCCTTCCCCATACACGGGCTTTGTGCCCACCCCCACGACCATAGCCGGAGATTGGACACATGAGCGTGGCCAGGCGTGGTGGCGATGGTCTTGCAGTATTGTCTGCCGAGACTACAATGATCCGCGCCCCCCAGCCCCCCCGCCCCCCTCCCCCTCTTACCCCCTTCTTCTTGCCCCACCGGGAACAATGGGTCCCCTTTTCTCTCCCCTTTCCCTTCCCAATCCCCCTTCCCTTTTTCCCCCTGTAGAGAGTTGGGGGAAAAGGAGGTAGGTTGGGGGGAGGAAGAGAGAGAGAGAGAGAGAGAGAGAGAGAGAGAGAGAGAGAGGAGAGAGAGAAGAGAGGAAGAAAAGGGGGAATGAATAATCGATTTAGAACTTTATATAAAATATATAAATATATATATATATAATAATATAAAATATATAATATATAATATATATAAAATATATATGTTAATATTTTAAAATATATATATTATATAAAAATATATTATTTGAAAACTTTATATAATCCCTTTTAAAATATATATATATATATATAAATATATATTATATATATATATAATATATATATATAATAATTTAAAATATAAATCCGATTTGCAGGGGGAAAAATTGTTTGTGTGTATATAATATTATATATTATATATATATTAATATATAATATTAAAAATATATATATTTTTTTAAAAATATTTTATATAAAAATATATATAAATAATTTTTTTAATATATATATATATTATATAATATATATATATAATACATAACCCTAATAAATATTTCCTTAGAGGGCCTAGTGTGAAGTAGTCAAAGAAAATTGTTAGAGAAAATGGGAGAAACCCAAAATTGAAGTGTGGGCCCTGGTATGTGAATGGGCTATAAGCCAAAAAGTGACTGTGAATGTGGGGAAAGTATATTGATTTTTTATGTTAGTTGGGAAAAGTTTAAAAAAATGTGGCGGGGGTGGGGGGGGTTCCCAAAAATGAGAACCCCTCCATATAGTGGGCAGTTTTATTACACACACACAACACACACACACACACACAACACACACTCGTTATTATTATAAAATTATGGGTTTAAAAAAATATTATTATTATTAAAAATTTTTATTTTTAAATTTTTATTATTATGTTTTTTATTATTATTTTTTATTTTTTATTATATTTTTATATATTAAATTTTTAATGTTTTTATTTTTATTATTATTTTTTATCATCATTATTGTTTTTATTATTAATTGGGTTTTTATTGTGGGGGTTGTTGTTTGTTGCTGTTTTAAATTTTTTTTGTTTAGTATGGACCCAGATTCCCTTTATGGGGGGTCCCGCACCCCAAGGTCTGCGCTCCGGAAGGGGCCCGGGAAGTTTGGGGCCTTCTTTCTCCCTGAGTGCAGTATGGAAGCGCAAGATATACTCCTTTCCGTCCCCTGTGCGTGGTGGTAAACCCCCTCTCTCTCTCTCTCTCTGCCTTGCGTTGTGGCCACGTCTCAGGGTTTTTTTTTGAGGCTTGTAACAGGTGTATTTATTTTAGGGCTGCATTTTGTCAGGAAAAAGAAATTTAAATTTATCCTTGGGGAAATGTACGGGGGAATTGGCTTTACTCAGGTCCTTTATTTTTCCCCGCCTTCTTCTGTTTTTACTAAAGTAATTTCCCCCATTTTTTTTTCTTGCCTTCTGTTTTTAAATAAAAGTAATCCCCCTTTTTCTCTGCCTTTTTTTTTTTTCTAATGTAATTCCTCATCTCCTTTTCTTTTCCCTTTTCCTTTTCTTTTTTTTGTTCCTTTCCCGCCTTCTTTTTGTTTACTAATTAATCCCCCTATTCCCCCCCCTTCTTCTGTTTTTACTAATGTAATCCTCTATTTCCCCCTGCCTTCTTCTGTTTTTACTAATGTAATCCTCTATTTCCCCCTGCCTTCTTCTGTTTTTACTAATGTAATCCTCTATTTCCCCCTGCCTTCTTCTGTTTTTACTAATGTAATCCTCTATTTCCCCCTGCCTTCTTTTTTTACTAATGTAATCCTCCATTTTCTCTGCCTTCTTCTGTTTTTACTAATGTAATTCTCCATTTTGCCTCCTTCTGTTTTTACTAATGTAATCCTCCATTTTCTCCTCCCTCCTTTTTTTTCTAATGTAATTCTTGCCATTTCTTCCTTTTATTAATGTAATCCTCCAATTTCTCTGCCTTCTGTTTTATTAATGTAATCCTCCATTTTCTCCGCCTTCTGCTTTACTAACCCTCCTCATTTCTCTCTTCTACATATTACATTCCGTGAGCATTGCTTTAGTAATGTAATCTTCCCATATTTCTCTACACCGGCAACTTTACTAATGTAATCCCGTAATTTGTCTTCCTCGGCTACTTAAAAAATGTGATTCATCTGCTCTTCCCGTAACACCAGCTCGCGAAATAAGACCAATTCTGAGGTAGGAACTGGTATATTATATACGGTTATATAATGACTTGATGATGTAAAGATGGACGTGTGAGCTCAAGCCAGAGAGATGAAGGATGAGGGAGATAATCATTGAACCAAGAAGAAGGAGGAGGAAGGAGGAGGATGTACGTAGAAGGAGGAGGAGGAAGGAGGTGGATGTACTAGAAGGAGGAGGAGGATGTACATAGAAGAAGGAGGAGGAGGATGTACGTAGAAGGATGAAGGAGGAGGATGTATGTAGAAGGAGGAGGAGGAAGGAGGAGGATGTACGTAGAAGGAGGAGCAGTGGTGGTGGTGTTCGTGTTGGCAGGGCCTCTAGACTGATGGATAACAGGGATGGAGAGGCCCTGGGAGGGAGGGAGGGGGATGGAGGGAGGGAGGGAGGGAGGGTGTATATATGCTGCTGCCCTCATTGTCCACCGTATATAAAGCCTTCGTCAGTTCTATTATTGAACCTCCCTCCCTCCCTCCCCTCCCTTTCCCTCCTCAGCTATCCCTCCCTCCCTCTCCCTCTCTCTCTCCCAGAGGCCCCCAATTGTCTTCCTCTCTCACCCCTTTCCCTCTCTCTCTCTCTCTCTCTCTCTCTCTCCCCTCTCTCATCTCCTCTCTCTCTCTCTCCCTCTCTCTCTCTCTCTTTCTCTCCTCTCTCTCTCTCCCATCCCACCACCCCGCCTCCTAGTACAAAAACCCAAACTGGCCTCACCTATCTCCACCATTCCCCCACATTATATATATATATTATATATAATATATATATATATATATAATATATATATATATATACATTCCCTGAGCACCGACCCGGCCATAAGGGTCTTGAAGAAGTGGAGGAGACTCAGCCGATGGCTCTTAAGCTATGAAGAGCAGCTGGCTCTCTGAACCACCTGCCTCGTAGCCACTAGAGAACCACCTGCCGCTCACTCCAGCTGCCACTCTCCTCCCCATCTCCCACCCGAGATGGATCGCCCCAGTTTGGGGAGAATGTATATACACGGGGTGGAACTATGGTTAGGTACAGGGTTCGACGCCCCAATCACCCCCATCACCCCGTTACCCCCATCGCCCCGTCGCCCCTTCACCCCTTTACCCCGTCACCCCCTCACCCCTTCACCCCGTCACCCCTCACCCCGTCGCCCCATCACCCCCTAACTCCATCACCCCCTAACCCCCTCACCCCGTCACCCCCGTCACCCCATCACCCCCTCACCCCGTCACCCCGTCGCCCCATCACCCCATCACCCCGTAATCCATCGTCCAGCTGGTGTGGGTTAGCTAGATGGAGTCCCTGCTACCTGGATGGATGGGAAGCGAGTACCTAGATGGAGGAGGGCACAGGGCGCGTCAGGCTCCCACTTACGTAGATGGAGACCTATGTGGTTACACAGATGGTGGACGAGATGATAATTATTATATAATTCATTTTGTGATTATGATAATTATAATTGAATTATAATCGTCGGGATGAGTCTCGCTTTCGAAATGGATTATCATTATTATTGTTTTTTATTATTTATTTTTATTTGTTATTTTGTGGAATGTTTGACCTTCTTAGAGAAGGTCGTGAGAGATGGAGGCTAGAGGGAGTCTGGTCGCCCAGCCCAGCTGGTAGCGAGATGGAGTGTCGCCTTTCCCTCTAGGTCCAGGTGGCTCAGACAGATGGAGCTTCGTGTGTAGATAGATGGAGTCGCTGTGCCCAGGTGGCTCAGACAGATGGAGCTTCGTGTGTAGATAGATGGAGTCGCTGTGCCCAGGTGGCTCAGACAGATGGAGCTTCGTGTGTAGATAGATGGAGTCGCTGTGCCCAGGTGGCTCAGACAGATGGAGCTTCGTGTGTAGATAGATGGAGTCGCCGTGCCCAGGTGGCTCAGACAGATGGAGCTTCGTGTGTAGATAGATGGAGTCGCTGTGCCCAGTTCCCAGTGATCCATACCCGGATAACACGGGGTATATCATCATGTGGTATGCGATATACTCGTGGGTTATACTCGTGTGCTATACTCGTGGGTTATACTCGTGTGTTATACTTGTGTGTTATACTTGTGTGTTATACTTGTGCGATATACTCGTGTGCTATACCCGTGTGTTATACTCGTTATAACACTCGTGTGTTATACTCGTGGGTTATACTCGTGCGCTATACCCGTGTGTTATATTCGTGTGTTATAATCGTATGTTATACTCGTGTGTTATACTCGTGCGTTATACTCGTGTGCTATATTCGTGGGTTATACTCTTGTGTTATACTCGTGTGTTATTCTCGTGTCATTCGTAGTATGCGGTTTGATGGTATGCGAGTATGATAGTTGTGGTGGTGGAGTTAAAGGTTGGGGGGGCGGGGTTGGGGTTGGGGGTGGGCTGGTTTAGAGAGAGGCATTAGATTCGTCCCCCATGGAAGAGAGAAGAGCGAGGGGTGACCTGATCATAACCTCTGGGTCTTTTGAAGTAGAATGTAGATCATACCCCCACTACCGCAAGGGGGGGGGGCGGGGGGTGCTCTGCTCCTCCTCACACCACCCCTCCTCTCTCCCCTCCCCTCCCCTCCCCTCGTCTCCCCTCCCCTCCCCTCGTCTCCCCTACCCTCTCCCCTCTCCCCTACCCTTTCCCCCGCCCCCCCCCCTTTAGTTTTTTCCAAACAATGGAGGCGACAAAGGAAGAGTAACAAGCCTCTCTCTCCCCCCCCTTCCTCTTCCCCCTTTCCCCCTTTCCCCCCTTCCCCCTTCCCCTTCCCCCCTCCCCCCCCTACACACAACGGATGGGGCTACGAGATCGTGTTTCTGTTTCTCAAGGCTCGGCGGCCGCCCCCCCCTCCCCCCCCCCCTCTCTCCTCTCCCCTCACTCATCTCCTCTCATCTCTCTCTCTGTCTCTCTCTCTCTCTCTCTCTCTCTCCTCCCGTTGCCGTTCCCACCCGTTGATTGATGGAGCCGCGCACCCCCCCCGCCACCCCAACCCCCTCCTCTTCCCACTCCTCCCCCCTCTCCCCCCCCCTCTCCCCCTCCTCTCCCCTCTCCCCCCCCTCCTCTCCCCTCCTGGTGACTTTGGCGACAACGCTTTTGCCCCGTTCGATCTTACTTACCTTCTCTCTCTCTCTCTCTCTCCCCTCTTTCCCCCCTTCCTTCCCCCTCTCTCCCCCTTCTCCCCTTCTCCCATCTCCTCCCCCCCTCCTCTACCACCTCCTCCTCGTGAAGGGGGGGGGGAGGTGTTCCCGCTGCCGCCACCACCTCCTCAAACCCCCCCCACACCCCACCCCCCTCCGTCCCCTCACACCCCTCCCCCCTTCAAGGGTAAGATGAATGACAATAGATGGTATAGGTAGGTAGGTAAGTAGGGGAAAGGTGGGAAGGGAAGGGAAGGGGTGGGAGGGAGGGAGGGTGGTGGAAAGGTAAGGTAATGGAAGGGAAGGGAAGGGGGGCGCGGCGCTGGCCAGGTAATACATACATACATCGTCGTCTACCCCAGCCGAGGTGAGGAAGGGGGAAGATGATGGTCGGTCTGTGTTTTGCGTCGAGTGGAAATTCACCCTTCGAGTGAGAGAGAGAGAGAGAGAGAGAGAGAGAGAGAGAGAGAGAGAGAGAGAGAGAGAGAGAGAGTGGTCAGTGTGCTGGAATTGACGAGGGGGGAGGGGTGTGTGTGTGGGGGGGTAGAGATGAGAGTCGGGAGTTGAAGTAGAGGGGGGGGGGAGGAGGAGGGTAGTTAGTAGGGGGGGTTAGGGAGTGGGAAGAGGGGGGTGTGAGTGGGGGGAAGGGGTGGGTGTGTGGGGGGGGTGGAAATGTGGGGGGTGTGGGGGTGATGGTGGCAAAGGCTTGCCCTGCAGTGGGAAAGATCGGTTGGGGGATTTGCATGGAAGGGGGGGGGGGGGGTAACCATAGTGTGGGATGGCTTATATACCAGTGGAAGGGGAAGGGGGGGATGATGGGAGAGAGAGAGAGAGAGAGAGAGAGAGAGAGGGGCATGGGAGATATATATATATATATATATATATATATATATATATATATATATATATATATATATATATATGGATGATGTGATGGGGGGAAGGGGGGGTGGAAAAGGAGGAGGAGGAGGAGGTGGGAGGGGAAGTTGGGGAGGAGGTCAGCATGCAATTCGCGAGGCCAAGTGTGGCACACACACACACACACACACACACACACACACACACTCACACACACACACACACAACAGCAGCTGGTGGGTGGTGGGCCATGCACGTGGTCACTGCTGTGGCAACAGGAGCTAGGAAACGGGACAACAGGGAGATAGATAGATAGATGGGTCCGTGCTTGCACCAACAGGGAGATAGATAGATAGATGGGTCCGTGCTTGGACCAACAGGGAGATAAATAGATGGGTCCATTCTTGGTCCATCAGGGAGATAGATAGATAGATGGGTCCGTGCTTGCACCAACAGGGAGATAGATAGATAGATGGGTCCGTGCTTGGTCCAACAGGGCGATAGATAGATAGATGGGTCCGTGCTTGGACCAACAGGGAGATAGATAGATAGATGGGTCCGTGCTTGCACCAACAGGGAGATAGATAGATAGATGAGTCCGTGCTTGGTCCAGCAGGCAGATAGATAGATAGATGGGTCCGTTTTCCTTATGAACGCAGCGGTCAGCGTTCATCGCCTCGCCTGTTCATGACGGCCGAGTTCAATACGACGGATGCTGAAGCGCCTTCCTCAATTGGCCGGGCGCGTCCGGCCAAGGGGGGGGGGGGGTGACGTCACACCCCCCCGGCAGGCCGTGACGTCATCTAGGCGCACTAGATGTCTCTAGGTGACGTCATCTAGGCGCTCTGGATGTCTCTAGGTGACGTCATGGTGCGCGGGCGTACGACCCTTTGATCAGCGTCGGTACGACTTGTACCCACGGTCAGCTACAGGCCCCCCCCTCTCCCCCCCCTACAGCCGCAGCCGCACCGACGCCGACGCCGCCTGCGGCGTCGTCGTCGTAGACTTGGGTGCGGGAGACGCCCCAGGCCCTCCGTCATCAAGCGTCTTGACGTACGACGTAAGCGTGACGCGCACATGGCAGGAAGGCATCGTCTACGTCGTCCCCCTTCCCCCCCCTTTGGCGTTGTCCCCCCCCTAACCTTCCCCCTTTGGCGTCGGGTGGGGGTGATGGGGGGTTGAGGGTATGTATGCCCCGGGACAGCCAGCCCCGCTCCCGTCACCTGCCCCGGGACAGCCAGCCCCGCTCCCGTCACCTCCAACAACCTGATTGAACAGAGGTGTTGGCTCACATGGACACACACAGGCATGTAGGAGGAGGAGGAGGAGGGGGGTCGGTCTCTTCCTCCTCCTCTTCCTCTTCCTCCTCTTCTTCCTCCTCCTCTTCCTCCTCTTCTTCCTCCTCCTCTTCCTCCTCCTCTTCCTCCTCCTCTTCCTCCTTCTCTTCTTCCTCCTCCTCCTCTTCTTCCTCCTCTTCTTCCTCCTCTTCTTCCTCCTCCTCTTCCTGCTCTTCTTCCTCCTCTTCTTCCTCCTCTTCCTGCTCTTCTTCCTCCTCGTCCTCCTCCTCTTCCTCCTCTTCCTCCTGTGTTCACCCTATGTGCCTCTTCCTTGCTCCTCCTCCCTTGGGGCGTGGTGGACCCAAGTCTTGTGGGCGCTCCCTGGGCCAGCCTTCCCCCCGGCTTTCCTGGTTCTCATTGTTCCCTAATGCATAGCTTCCTCCTCCTCCTCCTCCTCCTTCCCTCCCCCCCATTCATCCCCCCCCTCCTCCCCCAGTCGGTCGTTCCGTCGTGTTGGTCGTTGATGGAGGGGGGGGGACGTGTGTCCCCCCCCTCCACCCACACCCTTATCCTAATCAGCAGTGGAAGTAGTGTGTCCCCCCCACCCCACCTAACACCCCCCCCTTCCCCTCCACGCCCACCCACCCCAGGGGATCCCCCCCCCCCATTGCCTGTCTTGCCTCTTATCATCTCTACGATAATGAGTGATCATTAACTCTCTAACTCTGTTCATTCTTGAGTAAGTCATTTTCACTCTATATACTCCATTCCTCTTTCCTTTTCCTTTCCCCTTACCCCCCCTTTCTTGAGTCTAATGTTGTTTTCCATCTTTTTCTCGCACTGAACACCTATCCTCGTTTGAATTTGGACTCGCGCAGCATCTCAGACTGGGGAAACCAGCGTGCTCTCTTGGTATATACTTTTCGTCTTCCTTCCTATATACTTTTCATATCTCTCTCTCTCCCTATATATATACTTCCTACATGAGCCCCTCATATTCATCTCTGTGTCCAATTGTTCTTTCATTTCTCGTATTCCCCCCCCCCTCCCCCCTCCCCCTTCAGCCGAGAATATGACCCTGGGAGGGATGTATCCTTGGCTCCTATAACCACCCCGTGTTGTTGTATATCACAACAGGTACAATATGAATATCGCTCTACTGCTACAGAGATTAATACGGCCCTGCTTTGCCCGTATACGCACACGGGGGAAGGGGGGGGGGGCGACGTATATACGTGGAACATGACCCGTGGGAGGACCCCACTTTCTGAGAAGAATCCCATGTACGCATGTACGCATCGATGATGAGAGCGTGTATGTCCGGAATGCGTATATGCGTATACGCAAAATCACCTGGACCTTGATATTCGTACATAACGCGTGACACTCCCGTGTGCATACGTCTATGATTTAAGTGTATTCATATGTATGCAGGGTATACGTGTATGCTCAGCCGGCAGTATACATCCATGTATAAGTCGAACGCGATAGAATGAATGAATTGATGAATGAATTATATATATATATATATATATATATATATATATATATATATATATATATATATATATATATATATATATATATATATATATGGCTCCCTCTCACCATTAAGCCTGGGCCACAGTGGCCACCTACCACCACCACACAGCCCGGGGCCACAGTGGCCACTCGCCACCACCACCACACAGCTCCTGGCCACAGTGGCCACCTCCCACCACCACCACCACACAACCCGCGGGCCACCGTGGCCACCTACCACCACCACACAGCCCGGGGCCACAATGGCCTCCACCCACCACCACCACACAGCCCCGAGGCCACAGTGGCCATCACCTCCCACCACCACCACACAACCCGCGGGCCACCGTGGCCACCTCCCCCCCCGTCGCCCGCATACAAGGCACTTGACCCTTTAAGCGTAGGTCATGAGAGGGGCCTCGTACCACTGGCCTAACCCCCCTCCCCCCCACCCCCCTCCTCCTCCTCCTCCTCCGCTCCCTCCTCCCTCCTCCTCCTCCTCCCTCCTCCTCCCAGTTATCCGACACTGACTTATCCGAACACTCTTGTTCATACGTAGCTCCGTTTATCCGGACTTTAGGTCATACGGATACAACTACAGATATTTTTTTTGATCGTGTCATCAATTCGTGTTTTGATCCGCATATCTGAACATCCCATATATATATATATATATATATATATATATATATATATATATATATATATATATATATATATATATATATATATTCCTATGAGTCCACGGGGAAAAGGAAACACGATAAGTTCCCAAGTGCACTTTCGAGTAATAATCACATCATCAGGGGAGGCACAAGAGAGAAATATAATAGTCAGTTGATATACATCGAAGAGACGAAGATATATATATATATATATATATATATATATATATATATATATATATATATATATATATATATATATATATATATACTATCCCTGGGGATAGGGGAGAAAGAATACTTCCCACGTATTCCCTGCGTGTCGTAGAAGGCGACTAAAAGGGGAGGGAGCGGGGGGCTGGAAATCCTCCCCTCTCGTTTTTTTTTTTTAATTTTCCAAAAGAAGGAACAGAGAAGAGGGCCAGGTGAGGATATTCCCTCAAAGGCCCAGTCCTCTGTTCTTAACGCTACCTCGCTATCGCGGGAAATGGCGAATAGTATGAAAAAAAAAAAATATACATATATATATATATATATATATATATATATATATATATATATATATATATATATATATATATACTTTCTTTTGAATATACGTCTTTAGGTGATTTCAGCAGCATTTATTTGGCTGTGGTGTGCACTGTAGGATTAATTAGTGTGTGTGTGTGTGTGTGTGTGTGTGTGTTGGGTTGACGACAATGCTGGAGTTCTTGTTTTCTTCCCACAGTCTCTCTCCCTGCGCGTTTGAAGTTCCCGTCGCCTCCACCACCACCGCTACCACCTTCCTGGCTGACGTCCCTCTCCCTCTACCATCCCAGTTAGGTAAGTTTTGTACACTTGCCTCTCTCTCTCTCTCTCTCTCTCTCTCTCTCTCTCTCTCTCTCTCTCTCTCTCTCTCTCTCTCTCTCTCTCTCTCTCTCTCTCGTCACTGGTCTCAGGGGGTTCCGTCGGGTTCGGTCTGCTGTTGTGGGTTTAGATAGGCTGTGGTGTGGAGAAGAGGGGTGGGATAATGATAACTGGTGAATTACCCTTGATAGTAACAACCTCTTGATAAAGGATTTAATAGTAATTAACCTCTTGATAAAGGATTTAATAGTAATTAACCTCTTGATAAAGGATTTAATAGTAATTAACCTCTTGATAAAGGATTTAATAGTAATTAACCTCTTGATAAAGGATTTAATAGTAATTAACCTCTTGATAAAGGATTTAATAGTAATTAACCTCTTGATAAAGGATTTAATACTAATTAACCTCTTGATAAAGGATTTAATAGTAATTAACCCCTTGATAAAGGATTTAATAGTAATTAACCTCTTGATAAAGGATTTAATAGTAATTAACCCCTTGATAAAGGATTTAATAGTAATTAACCTCTTGATAAAGGATTTAATAGTAATTAACCTCTTGATAAAGGATTTAATAGTAATTAACCTCTTGATAAAGGATTTAATACTAATTAACCTCTTGATAAAGGATTTAATAGTAATTAACCTCTTGATAAAGGATTTAATAGTAATTAACCTCTTGATAAAGGATTTAATACTAATTAACCCCTTGATAAAGGATTTAATCAGGTTTCTCTCGCGCGTCGTCTGGAATGCCCTGCCTTTCTCCGTCCTGTGAAAAAAGCGCGCGAATCTTAGTTCGCCCGACGGCCGCCAATGTTTACAGATGTCGCCACTTGACACTGCTTGCCCCACCATGTCGCTGCTACTCTCCTTCTTTCTCTTTCTCTTTTCCCCTACGTGACTTTGTGGCCCTTTTATTTAGTTTTATTATTTATCACTACAGGTGTAAATGAGCTGCCTTGACATGTAGATAACTCAGGTATATGTAGTATATATAAATATGTATGTAATTAATACGGTATATCAAAACCGTATGTTCTTTTAAGATATAATTGTATGTGTTTTCTTATTCATTTTCCCCTCTTATTATTTTTTTAGCATATCGCTTGTTACTATTTATTACTTTATTGATTACTGGTTGGCTTTCGGTATGTCCCTGTGTCCTGAAGGGTGGTTTTTGGGGGGCGGGGGGCCTTTGTTAACCACTGGAACAGCCATTCATCACCCTTTTTTGGGTCTCCGTATCTTACCACTGTGGAGAGGTGGTTCAGTGGCGAGGTCAAGGTAGGTGATTACAACTGGTAATTGGCAAGGTCAAGGTAGGTGATTACAACTGGTAATTGGCAAGGTCAAGGTAGGTGATTACAACTGGTAATTGGCAAGGTCAAGGTAGGTGATTACAACTGGTAATTGGCAAGGTCAAGGTAGGTGATTACAATTGGTAATTGCACTGTTGTGCGTCTGTTACCACTGTCACGAGTGATTTGATTACGATGGTTGGTGAATACCATGATTTTTGATTACTATCAATTACTTTGATTACTGTGTACCTGTAGTGTTAAGGAGCAGATAATGTAATTCACTGTCTCCGAATTACATTTAAAAATGAAAAAGACATTGAAGTTCTTGATAGAGATGTAGGAACTGTATGTAAACTCTAGATCCCCCACAGAAGTCGGGCTCCAGGGTTAGAGGAACTGAATGTTGGGTGGGAATAAAATGGGACAGAAATTTAACTCTTGTGTGTCAGTGATTTTGACACTTTGTTTCACTTCTGACATGTGTGTGTTGTGGTGTTCGTGGGTGAGTTGATAATGCTGACTCTCTCCTTCTCTCTCTCTCCTCTCTCTCTCTCTCTCTCTCCTCTCTCTCTCTCTCTCTCATCTATCTATCTACTCTCTCTATCGCCGCATGGCCTCCGCAACTTTATCTATGCGTATACCTCCCTATTTATATATATACTATTATTATCTATCTATTATATCTAATACAGAGAAGTGTCTGAGAATATCCTCAAAGGCCCAGTCCTCTGTCTAATACTCTCTATCGCGGGAAATGGCGAATTAGTAGAAAAAAGAATATATATATATATATATATACTATATATATATATAGTATATATATATATATATATATATATTATATATATATATATATAACCCCCGGCACTGTTCACACTTCCGGCTTCCGGACACAGCCAGCCCTTCATTCAACAGGTTTCACCATTTAAAGTTCACTGGCGGGGTTAGAAAACGAGAGAGACGTATTCCTGTGTTCCGTAAAATCCCCCCAACCCCCACTAAACCCCACCTCCCCCACCCCATTCCCTGTATTGGGGTGTATACTACAGTAGATACACCGGGATTTATATACCCGTGACTCATAGGAATATAATTATATATATATAAAATAATATATATATATTAAAATAAATATATTATAATATATAATTATATATATAAGACAACGATATGTAGGCGGAGGGTTAGGCAACATAATTTTAATCACTTCAAATAATTGTTATTTATAATTATCAACACAATTACCAGTTAATTAGATAGTTAAATATTAAAGATGTAGTTAATTGGTTGTACCCGGGGGAAAGTGTTTTTATGTGTGCTGTAATGCTGTTGTATATCCTGTGGTCTCGTACGCTGTAGGGTTTAATGATACGATGTATGTGGTGATATATATAATATATTTTATAAAATATATCTAAAAATATATAAAATAAATATATATAAATATATGTTAGATGAGGGTTTTTGTTTAAACGGGCGCTGAACATGGGCGCCAGTGAATTCCATTGCCATGTCTCTCTCTCTCCTCTCGTCTTCTCTCTCTCTTCTCTCTCTCTTCTCTCTCTCTCTCTCCTCTCTCTCTCTCGTGTCTGGTGCTGGTGTAAGGGCCGCTGCGCGCGCGCGGTGTCTATGGTGACATGACGGGTGTACCTATTGTGTAAAAGTAGTGTGTGTTTTGGTGTGTGGGGATGTGTGTGTGATGGTTTTGTGATGTGTGGTGTTGGGGTGTGTGTGTGTGTGTGTGTGTGTGTGGTGTTTTTGAGTGGGGCGCCTGCGCGACGGGAGGAGGAGGTCAGGGCTTCCTGCCCTCTGCCCGGTGGGCCTTAGACCTTGCCACATTATGCTACCGCCACGACTGTCTTCGTCTCGCTTTTCCTCCCGAAACCTCCCGGTCTCGGCTTCGTCCCCCGGGAGGAGGACGCCAACTCTCTTT